>NC_089781.1:49751226-50051226 GCF_040412425.1 Macrobrachium rosenbergii | reverse complement strand
CTTTATCTCAAATTACAAGTCATTCTAATTCGTAACACATGCACCTTCTGTATCTACCTTTTTCTCAAACTACAGTTCAGTGTAATTCTTACCATACACCTTCCGTATCTCCCATTTTTTCAAATTATAACTCAGTCTAATTCTTGCCATACACCTTTTTTTATCTCCATTTTTCTGAAATTATAATTCATTCTAATTCTTACTATACACCTTCCATATCTCCCTTTTTATCAAATTATAATTCAATCTAATTCTTACCATACACCCTCTGTATCTCTCATTTTTGCAAATCATAATTCAATCAAATTCTTACCATACACCACTATATCCTTTTTTCTAAAACTATAATTCAATGTGAGTCTTATCATACATCTTCTGTATCTCTCTTTCTCTCAAATTATAATTCAATCTAATTCTTACCATACACCTTCTTTATGTCTTTTTATCTGAAATTACAATTCATTCTAATTCTTAACACATACACCTTCTGCATCTCCCTTTTTCTCAAACTACAATTGAATCTAATTCTTACCATACACCTTCTGTATCTCCCATTTTCTCAAATTATAATTCAATCTAATTCTTACCATACACATTCTGTATCTCCCCTTTTTCTCAAATTATAATTCAATCTAATTATTTCCATACACCTTCTGTATTTCCCTTTTTCTCAAATTCTAATTCAATCTAATTCTTACCACACACCTTCTGTGTCTCCCTTTTTCTCAAATTCTAATTTAACCTAATTCTTACCCTACACCTCCTGTATATCCCTTTTTCCCAAAATATAAATCAATCTAATTCTTGCCATGCATTACCTGTATCTACCTTTTTCCAAAACTATAATTCAATCTAATTCTTACCATACACCTTCTGTATCTCTCTTTTTCTCAAATTATAATTCAATCTAATTCTTACCATAAACCTTCTGTATCTCTCTTTTTCTCAAACTATATTTCAATTTAATTCTTACCATACACCTTCTTTATATCCCTTTTTCTCAAATTATAATTCAGCCTAATTCTTACCCTACACCTTCTTTGTTTCCCATTTTTGCAAATCATAATTCAATCTAACTCTTACCATACACCTCTATATCCCTTTTTCTCAAACTATAATTCAATGTAATTCTTTTCATACACCTGTATCTCTCTTTTTCTAAAATTATAATTCAATCTAATTCTTACCATGCACCTTCTGTATCTCCCTTTTCCTCAAGTTATAGGCTAATTGAATCTGATTCTTACCATACGCCTTTTATATCTCCCTTTTTCTTAAATTATAATTCATTCTAATTATTTCCATACACCTTCTGTATCTCCCTTTTTCCCTAATTCTATTTCAATTTAATTCTTACCACACACCTTCTGTATCTCCCTTTTTCCCAAAATATAAATCAATCTAATTCTTTCCATGCATTTGCTGTAGGCTATCTACCATTTTCCAAAACTATAATTCAGTCTAATTCTTACAGTGCACCTTCTGTATTTTCTTTTTTCTCAAATTATAATTCAATCTAATTCTTTCCATACACCTTGTGTATCTCCCATTTCCTCAAATTATAATTTAATCTAATTCTTACTCTTCACCTTCAGTATCTCCCTTTTCCTAAAATTGTAATTCATTCTAATTCTTACCATACACCTTCTGTATCTCTCTTTTTCTCAAATTATAATTCAATCTAATTCTTACCATACACCTTCTATATCTCCCTTTTTCTCAAATTATAATTCAATCTAATTCTTACCATACACCTTTTTCTCCCTTTTTCCAAAAATATAATTGAATCTTATTCTTACCATACACCTCCTGTATCTCCCTTTTTCTCAAATTATAATTTAACCTAATTCTAAGCATACACCTTCTGTATCGCCCTTTTTCCAAATTATAATTCAATCTAATTCTTACCATATACCTTCTGTATATACCTTTTCCTCAAATTATAATTCAATCTAATTCTTCCCATACACCTTCTATATCTCCCTTTTTCTCAAATTATAATTCAATATAATTCTTACCATACACCTTCTTTTTCTCCCTTTTTCCAAAAGTATAATTGAATCTTATTCTTACCATACACCTTCTGTATCTCCCTTTTTCTCAAATTATAATTCAGTCTTATATTTACCATACATCTTCTGTATATCCCTTTTTCTCAAATTATAATTCAACCTAATTCTAAGCATACACCTTCTGTATCGCCCTTTTTCCAAATTATAATTCAATCTAATTCTTACCATATGCCTTCTGGTATATACCTTTTCCTCAAATTATAATTCAATCAAATTTTTACCATACAACTTCTGTATCTCCCTTTTTCTTAAATTTTAATTTAACGTAATTCATACCATACACCTTTTGTATTTCCCTATTTCTCAAATTATAATTCACTCTAATTCTTAACATAAACCTTCTGTATCTCCCTTTTTCTCAAATTATAATTCAATCTAATTCTTACCATACACCTTTTGTATCTCGCTTTTTCTCAAATTATAATTCAGTCTTATTCTTACCATACACCTTCTGTATCTCCCTTTTCCTCAAATTATAATTCAGTCTAATTCTTTCCGTAGACCATCTGTATCTCCCTTTTGCTCAAATTATAATTCAATCTAATTCTTAGCATAAACATTCTGTAACTCCCTTTTGATCAAATTATAATTCAATTTAATAATATTCTTACTGTACATCTTCTATATCTCCCTTTGTGTCAAATTATAATTCAATCTAATTCTTCCTATACGCCTTCAGTATCTCCCTTTTCTCAAATTATAATTCAATCTAATTCTTACCATCAACCTTCTGTATCTTCCTTTTGCTCAAATTATAATTCAATCTAATTCTTACCATACACCTACTGTATCTCCATTTTGATCAAAATATAATTCAAGATAATTCTTACCTTAGACCTTTTGTATCTTCCTTTCGATCAAATTATAATTCAGTATTATTATCACCATGCACCTTCTGTATCTTTCTTTTCCTCAAATTATAATTAAATGTAATTCTTATCATACACATTCTGTATCGCCCCTTTTTCTCAAATTACGATTCAGTCTAATTTTTATAGGTGTATCTCCCTTTCTCTCAAATTATATTTCAATCTAATTCTTACCATACACATTCTGTATCTCCCTTTTCCCCAAATTATAATTCAATATTATTCTTACCATACACCTTCCGTATCTCCCATTTCCTCAAATTATAATTCAATCTAATTTTTACCAAACACCTTTTGTTTCTCCCTTTTTCTCAAATTGTAATTCATTATAATTCTTACCATACACTTTCTGTATCTCCCTTTTTCTCATATTATAATTCAATCTAATTTTTACCATACACCTTCCATATCTCCCATTTTCTCAAATTATAATTCAATCTGATTCTTACCATACATTTTCTTTATCACATTTTTTCTGAAATTATAATTCAATCTAGTTCTTACCATACACCTTATGTATCTGACTTTTTCTCAAGTTATAATTCAATATAATTCTTACCATACACCTTCTGTATGTCCTTTTTTTCTTATTATAATTCAATCTAATTCTAAGCATACACCTTCTGTATCTCCCGTTTTCTCAAATTGTAATTCAGTCTTAATCTTATCGTACACGATCTGTATCTCCCTTCTTCTCAAATTGTACTTCAGTTCTTACAATACACCTCCTATATCTCAATTATAATTCCACCTAATTCTAAGCATACACCTTTTGTAACTCCCTTTTTCTCGAATTATAATTCAATGTAATTCTTACCATACACCTGTATCTCCCTTTTCCTCAAATTATAATTCAGTATAATTCTTACCATACACGTTCTGTATCTCCGTTTTTCTCAGATTGTAATTCAATCTAATTCTTGCCATACAACTTCTGTGCCTTCCTTTTTTTCATATTTTAATTTAATTTAATTCTTGCCATTCACCTTCTATATCTCCATTTTTCTCAAGTTACAATTCAATCTAATTCTTACCATACACCTTATTTATATACCTTTTTCTCAAATTATAATTCAATCTAATTCTTACCATACAACTTCTGTATCTCCTTTTTTTTCAAATTATAATTTAGTCTAATTCTAAGCATACACATACTGTATCTCCCATTTTTTAGAATTATATTTCAATCTTATTCTTACCATACAACTTCTGCTTCTGCCTTTTCTCAAATTGTAATTCAATCTAATTCTAACCATACACCCTGTGTATGTTCCTTTATCTCAAGTTACAATTCATTCTAATTATTACCATGCACCACTGTATGTCCCTTTCTCTCAAACTGCAATTAAATCTACTTATTAAAATACATCTTCTGTATATCTCTTTTTCTCAAACTATAATTCAATCCAATTCTTACAAACCACCTTCTGCATCATTATTTTTCTCAAAATATAAATCATTCGAATTCTTGCCTTAGATCTTCTATATCCCTTTATCTCAAATTAACATTTAATCTCATTCTTACCATACACCTTCTGTATCTCCCTTTTTCTCAAGTTCAAACTATAATTCAATCTAATTCTTACCATACACCTCTATCTCCCTTTTTCTCATACTATAATTCAATCTAATTATTACCATACACCTTCTGTAACTCCATATTTCTCAATTTATAATTCATTCTAATTCTTACCATATACCTTCTGTATCTCCCTTTTACTCAAATTATAATTCAATCTAATTCTAACCACACACCTTCTGTATCTCCCTTTTTCTCAAGTTCAAACTATAATTCAATCTAATTCTTACCATACACCTCTATCTCCCTTTTTCTCATACTATAATTCAATCTAATTATTACCATACACCTTCTGTAACTCCATATTTCTCAATTTATAATTCATTGTAATTCTTACCATACACCTTCTGTATCTCCCTTTTACTCAAATTATAATTCAATCTAATTCTAACCACACACCTTCTGTATCTCCCTTTTCCTCAAATTATAATTCAATCTTATTCTTACCTAACACCTTCTGTATCTCCCCTTTTTCTCAGATAGTAATTCAATGTAATTCTTACCATACACCTTCTGTATCTCCCTTTTTCCCAAATTATAATTCAATCTAATTCTTACCATGCACCATCTATATCACCCTTTTCCACAAATTATAATTCAATCTAATTCTTACCGTACACTTTCTCTCTCTTCATTTTTCCAATAATATAATTCAATCTGTTTCCAACCATACACCTAATGTATCTCCCTTTTGCTCAAATTATAATTCAATCGAATTGTTACCATACACCTTCTGTATCTCCATATTTCCCAAATTATAATTCAATCTAATTCTTAACAGACAACTTCAATATCTCCCTTTTTCTCAAATTATAATTCAGTTTAATTCTTACCATACAGCTTCTGTATCTCCCTTTTTCTCAAATTATAATTAAATCTAATTCTTTATTTATACCATCTGTATCTCCCTTTTGATCAAATTATAATTTAATCTAATTCTTACCATACACCTTCTGTATCTCCCTTTTGATCAAATCTTTATTCAGTCTAATAATATTCATACCATACACCTTCTATATCTTCTTTTTTTCTCAAATTATAATTCAATCTTGTTCTTACCATACACCTTCTGTATCTCCCTTTTTCTCATATTATAATTCAATGTAATTCCTAGCATAAACTTTCTGTATCTCCTTTTTTCTCAACTTATAATCCGATATTATTCCTACCATACACCTTCTGTATCTTCTTTTTGCTCAAATTATAATTCAATCTAATTCTTACCCTACACATTTTGTTTTTCGCTTTTTCTCAAATTATAATTCAATATAATGCTTACCAAACACCCTCTTGATCTCCCTTTTTCACAAACTACAATTCAATCTAATTCTTATCATACACCTTCTGTATCTCTCCTTTTTTCAAATTATAATTCAATCTAATTCTCACCATAACCCTTCTATATCTCTCTTTTTCTCAAACTATAATTCAATCTAATTCTTACCCTACACCTTCTTTATCTCCATTTTTCTCAAATTATAATTCAATCTAATTCTTACCACACACCCGTATCTCCTTTTTTCCAAAATTATAATTCAATCTAATTCTTACCATACACCTTCTGTATTTCACTTTTCCTCTAACTATAATTCAATCTAATTCTTACCATACATCATCTTTTTCTCCTTTTTTCTCAAATTATAATTAAATCTTATTCTTACCACACACCCGTATCTCATTTTTTCCAAAATTATAATTCAATCTAATTCTTACCATACACCTTCTGTATTTCACTTTTTCTCTAACTATAATTCAATCTAATTCTAACCATACATCATCTTTTTCTCCTTTTTTCTCAAATTATAATTAAATCTTATTCTTACCACACACCTTCTGTATCTCATTTTTTCTAAAATTATAATTCATTCTAATTTTTACCATACACCTTCTGTATCTCCCTTTTTCTCAAGTTATAATTCAATCTAATTCTTAGCATAAACCTTCTGTATCTCCTTTTTTCTCAACTTATAATCCGATATTATTCCTATCATACACCTTCTGTATCTTCCTTTTGCTCAAATTATAATTTAAACTCATTCTCACCATAACCCTTCTGTATCTCTCTTTTTCTCAAACTATAATTCAATCTAATTCTTACCCTACACCTTCTTTATCTCCCTTTTTCTCAAATTATAATTCAATCTAATTCTTACCATACACCTTCTGTATCTCCCCTTTTCTCATATTATAATTCAATCTAATTCTTAACATAAACCTTCTGTATCTCCTTTTTTCTCAACTTATAATCCGATATTATTCCTACCATACACCTTCTGTATCTTCCTTTTGCTCAAATTATAATTTAAACTAATTCTCACCATAACCCTTCTGTATCCCTCTTTTTCTCAAACTATAATTCAATCTAATTCTTACCCTACACCTTATGTATCTCCCTTTTAATCAAATTATAATTCATTATTATTCTCATCATACACCATCTGTATCTTCCTTTTGTTCAAGCTATAATTCAATCTAATTCTTACTTTACACATTCTGTATCTCCCTTTTTTCTCAAGTTACAATTCAATCTAATTCTTAAAGGTGTCTCTCCCTTTCTCTCAAATTACAATTCAATCTAATTCTTACCATACACATTCTGTATCTCCCTTTTCCTCAAATTATAATTCAATATAATTCTTACCATATGACTTCTGTATCTACTAATTTCTCAAATTATAATTCAATCTAATTCTTACCCTACACATTTTGTTTCTCCCTTTTTTTCAAATTATAATTCTATATAATACTTACCATACACCCTCTTGATCTCCCTTTTTCACAAACTACAATTCAATCTAATTCTTATCATACACCTTCTGTATCTCTTTTTTTCTCAAATTATAATTCAATCTAATTCTCACCATAACCCTTCTATATCTCTCTTGTTCTCAAACTATAATTCAATCTAATTCTTACCCTACACCTTCTTTATCTCCCTTTTTCTCAAATTATAATTCAATCTAATTCTTACCACACACCCGTATCTCCTTTTTTTCTAAAATTATAATTCAATCTAATTCTTAGCATACACCTTCTGTATCTCACTTTTTCTCTATAATTCAGTCTAATTCTTACCATATATTGTTTTCTCCCTTTTTCTCAAATTATAATTAAATCTTATTCTTACCACACACCTTCTGTATATCCTCTTTTCTAAAATTATAATTCAATCTAATTCTTACCATACACCTTCTGTATCTCACTTTTTCTCAAACTAATAATTCAATCTAATCCTTACCATACACCTTCTATATCTCCCTTTTCCTCAAATTATAATTCAATCTATTTCTTACCATACCCCTTCTGTATCTCCCTTTTTCTCAAATTATGATTCAACCTTATTCTTACTCCATACCTTTTTTATCTCCCCTTTTTCTCAGATATTAATTCAATCTTATTCTTACCATACAACTTCTGTATCTGCTGTTTTTGTCATATTGTAATTCAATCTAATTCTTACCATACACCTTCTGCTTCTGCCTTTTCTCAAATTGTAATTCAATCTAATTCTAACCATACACCCTGGGTATGTTCCTTTATCTCAAATTACAATTCATTCTAATTATTACCATGCACCACTGTATGTCCCTTTCTCTCAAACTACAATTCAATCTAATTATTAAAATACACCTTCTGTATCTCTCTTTTTATCAAACTAAAATTCAATCTAATTCTTACAAACCACCTTCTGTATCATTCTTTTTCTCAAAATATAAATCAATCGAATTCTTACCTTAGATCTTCTATATCCCTTTATCTCAAATTAACATTTAATCTCATTCTTACCATACACCTTCTGTATCTTCCTTTTTCTCAAGTTCAAACTATAATTCAATCTAATTCTTACCATACACCTCTATGTCCCTTTTTCTCATACTATAATTCAGTCTAATTATTACCATACACCTTCTGTAACTCCATATTTCTCAATTTATAATTCATTCTAATTCTTACCATACGCCTTCTGTATCTCCCTTTTACTCAAATTATAATTCAATCTTATTCTTACCTAACACCTTCTGTATCTCCCCTTTTCTCAATTTGTAATTCAATCTAATTCTTACCATACATTTTCTTTATCTCCCTTTTTCTCAAATTAAAATTCAATGTTATTCTTACCACAGACCTTTCTTATCTCCCCTTTTTCTCAGATTGTAATTCAATGTAATTCTTACGATACCCCTTCTGTATCTCCCTTTTTCTTAAACTATAATTCAATCTAATTCTTATCATGCACCATCTATATCACCCTTTTCCACAAATTATAATTGAATCTAATTCTTACCATACACTTTCTCTATCTTCATTTTTTCAATAATATAATTCAATCTAATTCTTACCATACACCTAATGTATCTCCCTTTTTCTCAAATTATAATTCATCTAATTCTTACCCTACACCTTCTGTATCTCCTTTTTTCTCGACTTATAATCCGATATTATTCCTATCATACACCTTCTGTATCTTCCTTTTGCTCAAATTATAATTTAAACTAATTCTCACCATAACCCTTCTGTATCTCTCTTTTTCTCAAACTATAATTCAATCTAATTCTTACCCTACACCTTCTTTATCTCCCTTTTTCTCAAATTATAATTCAATCTAATTCTTAACACACACGCGTATCTCCGTTTTTTCTAAAATTTTAATTCAATCTAATTCTTACCATACACCTTCTGTATCTCCCCTTTTCTCATATTATAATTCAATCTAATTCTTAGCATAAACCTTCTGTATCTCGTTTTTTCTCAACTTATAATTCGATATTATTCCTACCATACACCTTCTGTATCTTCCTTTTGCTCAAATTATAATTTAATTTAATTCTTATCATACACCTACTGTATCTCCCTTTTCATCAAATTATAATTCAAGCTAATTATTACCATACACCTTCTGTATCTCCCTTTTAATCAAATTATAATTCATTATTACTCTCACCATACACCATCTGTATCTTCTTTTTGTTCAAACTATAATTCAATCTAATTCTTACTTTACACATTCTGTATCTCCCTTTTTTCTCAAGTTACAATTCAATCTAATTCTTAAAGGTGTATCTTCCTTTCTCTCAAATTACAATTCAACCTAATTCTTACCATACACATTCTGTATCTCCCTTTTCCTCAAATTATAATTCAATATAATTCTTACCATATGCCTTCTGTAACTACTAATTTCTCAAATTAAAATTCAGTCTAATTCTAACCATACACATTTTGTTTCTCCCTTTTTCTCAAATTATAATTCAATATAATGCTTACCATACACCCTCTTGATCTCCCTTTTTCACAAACTACAATTCAATCTAATTCTTATCATACATCTTCTGTATCTCTCTTTTTCTCAAATTATAATTCAATCTAATTCTCACCATAACCCTTCTATATCTCTCTTTTTCTCAAACATTCAATCTAATTCTTACCCAACACCTTTATCTCCCTTTTTCTCAAATTATAATTCAATCTAATTCTTACCACACACCCGTATCTCCTTTTTTCTAAAATTATAATTTAATCTAATTCTTACCATACACCTTCTGTATCTCACTTTTTCTCTAACTATAATTCAATCTAATTCTTACCATACACCTTCTATATCTCCCTTTTCCTCAAATTATAATTCAATCTAATTCTTACCATACATCATCTTTTTCTCCTTTTTTCTCAAATTATAATTAAATATTCTTACCGCACACGTTCTGTATCTCCTTTTTCTAAAATTATAATTCAATTTAATTCTTACTATGCACCTTCTGTATCTCACTTTTTCTCAAAGTATAATTCAGTCTAATTCTTACCATACACCTTCTATATCTCCCTTTTCCTCAAATTATAATTCAATCTAGTTCTTATCCTACACCTTCTGTATCTCTTTTTCTCAAATTATAATTCAATCTAATTCTCACCATAACCCTTCTATATCTCTCTTTTTCTCAAACTATAATTCAATCTAATTCTTACCCTAAACCTTCTTTATCTCCCTTTTTCTCAAATTATAATTCAATCTTATTCTTACCATACACCTTCTGCATCTCCATTTTCCCCAAATTATAATTCAATCTAATTCTTACCATACACCTTCTTATCTCCTTTTTCCTCAAATTATAATTCAAATCTAATCTTACCATACACCTTCTGTATCTCCTTTTTCTCAAATTATAATTCAATCTAATTGTTACCATACACATTCTGTATCTCCTTTTTCTCAAATTATAATTCAATCTAATTCTTACCATACACCATCTATATCTCCCTTTTGCTCAAATTATAATTCAATCTAATAATATTCTTACCATACACCTTCTATATCTCCTTTTTCCCAAATTATAATTCAATCTAATTTTTACCATACACCTTCGGTATCTTCCTTTTCTCAAATTATATTAGTCTAATTCAATCTATCTCCTTTTTTCAAATTATAATTCAATATATTCTTACCATATACTGTATCTCCTTTTGCTCAAATTATAATTCAATCTAATTGTTACTTTTTAATGAAATTATAATTCAATCTAATTCTTACCATACACCTTCTGTATCTTCCTTTTCTCAAGTTATAATTCAGTCTAATTCTTAACATACACCTTTTATATATCCCTTTTTCTCAAATTATAATTCAATCTAATTCTTACCATACACCTTCTGTATCTCCCCTTTTTCTCAAATTATAATTCATTCTTACCATACACCATCTGTATCTCCTTCTGCTCAAATTATAATTCAATGTAATTCTTACCATACACATTTGTATCTCCCTTTTGCTCAAATTATAATTCAATCTAATTCTTACCAAACACCATCTGTTTTCCTTTTTCTCAAATTATAATTCAATCATAATTCTTACCATACACCTTCTGTTTCTCCTTTTTCTCAAATCATAATTCAATTATTCTTACCATACACCTTCTGTATCTCCTTTTTCTCAAATTATAATTCAATCTAATTCTTCACAATTCACCTTCTGTATCTTCCTTTTCTTCAAATTATAATTCAATCTTATTCTTACCATCTAATTCTTAAAGGTGTATCTCCCATTTTTCTCAAATTATAATTCAATGTAATTCTCACCATATACATTCTGTATCTCCATTTTGCTCAAATTATAATTCCATCTAATTCTTGCCATACACCTTCTGTATCTCCCAATTTCTCAAATTATAATTCAATCTAATTCTTATCATACTCTGTATTTTGTTTCTCAAATTTTTCTCAAATTATAATTCAATATCCTTTTTTAAAACCATGTCACCTTCTGTACCTCCCTTTTTCTCAAACTATAATTCAATCTAATTCTTACCATACAACCTTGTGTATGTCAGTTTATCTTAAATTACAATTCATTTGAATTCTTAACATTCACCCTCTTTATCTCCCTTTTTCTCAAACTACAATTGAATCTAATTCTTACCATACACCTTCTGTATCTCTCTTTTTCTCAAATAATAATACAATCTAATTCTCACCATACACCTTCTGTATCTCCCATTTTTGCAAATCATAATTCAATCTAATTGTTGCCATACATCTCTGTCTCCCTTTTTCTCAAACTATAATTCAATCTAATTCTTACCACACACCCTCTGTAACTCCACTTTTCTTAATTTATAATTTAGTCTAATTTTTATCATACACCTTCTATATCTCTCTTTTTCTCAAATTATAATTCAATCTAATTCTTTCCATACACCTTCTGTATCTCCCTTTTCTCAAATTATAATTGAATCTAATTCTTACCATTCACCTTCTGTATCTCCTTTTTCTCAAATTATAATTCAATCTAATTCTTACCATGCATTTACTTTATCTACCTTTTTTCAAATTATAATTCAAAACTATAATTCAATCTAATTCTTACCATACAATTTCTGTATCTCCCTTTTTCTCAAATTATAATTCAATCTAAATCTTTTCCATACACCTTCTTTATCTCCCATTTTTCTCAAATTACAATTCAATCTAATTCTTAAAGGTGTATCTCCCTTTCTCTCAAAGTAGAATTCAATCTAATTCTTACCATACACATTCTGTATGTCCCTTTTGCTCGAATTGTTATTGAATCAAATTCTTACCATACACCTTCTGTATCTCCCTTTTTCTCAAACTATAATTCAATCTAATTATTACTATACACCTTGTGTATGTCCGTTTATCTCAAATTATAATTCATTCTAATTTTAACACACACCCTCTGTATAATTCCTTTTTCTTCAAAATATAATTCAATGTAATTTTTACCATACATTTCTTTATCTCCTTTTTCTCAAACTATAATTCAATCTAATTCTTACCATACACTTTCTGTATCTCCTTTTTTCTCAAATTATAATTCAATCTAATTCTTACCATACACCTTCTGTATCTCCTTTTTTCAAATCAAATTATAATCTCCCTTTTCCTCAAATTATAATTCAATCTAATTCTTACCATACACCTTCTATATCTCCTTTTTTCAAATTATAATTCAATCTAATTCTTACCATACACCTTCTGTATCTCCATTTTTTTCAAATTATAATTCAATCTAATTCTTACCATACACCTTCTTATTCCTTTTTCAAACTATAATTCAATCTAATTCTTACCATACACCTTCTGTATTCTCTATTCTACCATTTTTCAGTATTATAATTTAAGTCTAATTCTTACCATACACCTTCTGTACCTCCCTTTTTCCAAATTATAATTCAATATAATTCTTACCATAGACATTCTGTATCTCCCTTTTCCTCAAATTATAATTGAATTTAATTTTTACCATACACCCTCTGTATCCCTTTTTCTCAAATTATAATTCCATCTAATTCTTACCATACAACTTCTGTATGTCCTTTTATCTCAAATTATAATTTAATCTATTCTTTACCATACACCTTCTGTATCTCCTTTTTCTCAAATTATAATTCAATCTTAATTCTTACCATACACCTTTTCTATATCTCCTTTTCTCAAATTATAATTCAATCTAATTCTTACCATACACCTTCTGTATCTCCTTCTTTTTCCCAAATTATAATTCAATCTAATTCTTACCATACAACATTTCTGTATCTCCCTTTTTTCCAAATTATAATTCAATCTAATTCTTACCATACACCAAATTATCTATATTTCCTTTTCTTTTCTCAAATTATAATTCAATATAAATTTTACCATACACATTCTTTATCTCCTTTTTGTCAAATTATAATTCAATCTAATTCTTACCACACACCTTTTGTATTTCCTTTTTCTCAAATTATAATTCAATCTAATTCTTACCATACACCTTTTGTATCTCCTTTTTCTTTTTTCAAATTATAATTCAATCTAATTTCTTACCATACACCTTCTGTATCTCTTTTTCTCAAATTATAATTCAATCTAATTCTTACCATACACCTTCTGTATCTTTTCCTTTTTCTCAAATTATAATTCAATCTAATTCTTACCATACACCTTCTGTATCTCCTTTTTCAAATTATAATTTAATCTTAATTCAAATTACAATGCATTACACCTTCTGTATCTACTTTTTCCAAAACTATAATTAAATCTAATTCTTACCATACACCTTCTGTAACTCCCCTTTTCTCAAATTATAATTGAATCTAATTCTTCCCATCCACCTTGTGTATCTACCATTTTCTCAAATTATAACTCAATATAATTCTTACCATACAACTTCTATATCTCTTTTTTTCTCAAATTATAATTCAATCTAATTCTTACCATACACCTTCTGTATCTCCCTTTTTCTCAAATTATAATTCATTCTAATTCTTACCATACACCTTCGTTATCTCCCTTTTTCCGAAATTATAATTCAATCTCATTCTTACCATACACCTTCTATATCTCCCTTTTTTTAAATTATGATTCAATCTAATTCTTACCATACATTTTCTGTATCTCCCTTTTTCTCAAATTATAATTCAATCTAATTCTACCACATTCTGTATCTCCTTTTTCTCAAATTATAATTCAATATCTATTCTTACCATACACCTTCTGTATCTCCCTTTTCCTCAAATTATAGTTCAATCTATTTTACTATACACCTTCTGTATTCTCCTTTTTCCTCAAATTATAATTCAACCTAATTCTCTGCATACAGATTCTGTATCTCTCAAATTATAATTCCATTTTTTCAAATTATAATTCAATGTAATTCTTACCATACATCTTTTGTATCTCCAAATTTTTCAACCTAAATTATAATCTCAAAATGTAATTCTTAACATACACCTTCTGTATCTCCGTTTTTCTCAAAATATAATTCAGCCTAATTCTTACCGTACACCCTCTGTATCTCCTTTTCCTCAAATTATAATTCAATCAAATTCTTACCATACACCTTCTATGTCTCCTTTTTCTCAAATTATAATTGAATCTAATTCTTACCATTCACCTTTATCTCCCTTTTTCTCAAATTATAAATCAATCTAATTCTTACCATACATTTCCTTTATCTACCTTTTCCAAAATATCATTCAATCTAATTCTTACAATACACCTTCTGTATCTCCCTTTTTCTCAAATTATAATTCAATCTACTTCTTCCCATATACTTCTGTATCTCCATTTCCCTCAAATTATAATTCAATCTAATTCTTACCATTCACATTCTTTATATTCCTTTTTCTCAAATTATAATTCAATGTAATTCTAACCATACACCCTCTGTATGTCCCTATATCTCATATTACAGTTCATTCTAATTCTTACCATGCAACACTTTATGTCCCTTTCTCTTAAACCACAATTGAACCTAATTATTAAAATACACCTTCTATATCTCTTTTTCTCAAAATATAATTCAATCTAATTCTTACAAAATACCACCTTCTGTATCTTTTTTTTCTCAAACTATAAATCAAATGAATTCTTACCATACATTTTCTATATCCCTTTTTCTAAAATTATAATTTAATCTCATTCTTACCATACACCTTCTGTATCTCCTTTTTTTCTCAAATTATAATTCGATCTAATTCTACCATACACCTTATTTTTCTCCATATTCTCAAATTAAAATTGAATCTGATTCTTACCATACATCTTCTGTATATCCCTTTTCATCAAATTATAATTCAAGCTAATTATTACCATACACCTTCTATATCTCTTTTAATCAAATTATAATTCATTATAATTCTCACCATACACCTTCTGTATCTTCCTTTTTTCAAACTATAATTCAATCTAATTCTTCCCATACATTCTCTCAAATTATATCTCCCTTTTTTCTCAAATTATAATTCAATCTAATTCTTAAACCTTCATATCTCCCTTTTCTCAAATTATAATTCAATCTAATTCTTACCATACACATTCTGTATCTCCTTTTTCTCAAATTATAATTCAATATAATTTTTACCATACACCTTCTGTATCTACCTTTTTCTCAAATTATAATTCAATCTAATTCTTACCATACACATTTTGTTTCTCCCTTTTTCTCAAATTATAATTCAATCTAATTCTTACCATACACCTTCTGTATCTCCTTTTTCTCAAATTATAATTCATTCTAATTCTTACCATACACCTTCTGTATCTCTCTTTTTCTCAACTAATAATTCAATCTAATTCTCACCATAACCCTTCTATATCTCTCTTTTTCTCAAACTATAATTCAAACTAATTCTTACCCTACACCTTATTTATCTCCCTTTTCTCAAATTATAATTCAATCTAATTCTTACCATACACCCTTATCTCTTTTTTTCTAAAATTATAATTCAATCTAATTCTTACCATACACCTTCTGTATCTCCCTTTTTCTCTAACTATAATTCAATCTAATTCTTACCATACATCTTTTCCTCCCTTTTTCTCAAATTATAATTAAATCTTATTCTTACCACACACCTTCTGTATCTCCTTTTTTCTAAAATTATAATTCAATCTAATTCGTACTATACACCTTCTGTATCTCACTTTTTCTCAACCTATAATTCAATCTAATTCTTACCATACACCTTCTATATCTCCCTTTTCCTCAAATTATAATTCAATCCAATTCTTATCATACACCTTCTGTATCCCTCTTTTTTTCTCAAATTATAATTCAATCTAATTCTCACCATAAAACTTTATATCTCTCTTTTTCTTAAACTGTAATTCAATCTAATTCTTACCCTACACCTTCTTTATCTCCCTTTTTCTCAAATTATAATTCAATCTATTTCTTACCACACACCCGTATCCCTTTTTTTCTAAAATTATAATTCAAAATTATTCTTACCATACATTTTCTTTTTCTCCTTTTTCTCAAATTATAATAAAATCTTATTCTTACCACACACCTTCTGTATCTCCTTTTTTCTAAAATTATAATTCTATCTAATTCTCACCATACACCTTCTGTATCTCACTTTTTCTCGAACTAATAATTCAATCTAATTCTTACCATACACCTTCTATATCTGCCTTTTCCTCAAATTATAATTGAATCTAATTCTTACCATACACCTTCTGTATCCCCCTTTTTCTCAAATTATAATTCAACCTTATTCTTACGACATACCTTTTTTATCTCCCCTTTTTCTCAGATATTAATTCAATCTAATTCTTACCATACACCTTCTGTATCTCAGTTTTTCCCAAATTATAATTCAATCTAATTCTTACCATACACTTTCTCTATCTTCCTTTTTCCTATATTATCATTCAATTTATTTCTTACCATACACCTACTGTATCTCCCTTTTGCTCAAATTATAATTCAATCTAATTGTTACCATTATAATTCAATCTAATTCTTAGTATACACCTTCTATATCTCCCTTTTCCTCAAATTATAATTCAGTATAATTCTTAACATACACCTTTTATATCTCCCTTTTTCTCAAATTATAATTCAACCTAATTCCTACCATACACCTTCTACATCTCCCTTTTTCTCAAATTATAATTCTAATTCTTACCATACACCATCTGTATCTCCCTTCTGCTCAAATTATAATTCAATCTAGTTCTTACCATACACCTTTGGTATCTCCCTTTTGATCAAATTATAATTCAATCTAATATTCTTACCATACACCATCTGTATTTCCCTTTTACTCAAATTATAATTCAATCAAATTCTTACCATGCACCTTCTGTTTATCCTTTTTTCTCAAATCATAATTCAAAATTATTCTTACCATACACCCTCTGTATCTCCTTTTTCCTTAAATTATAATTCAATCTAACTCTTACCATATGCCTACTGTATCTCCTTTTTGTTCAAGTTATATTTCAAGTTAATTCTTACCATATACTTTCTGTATCTCCTTTTTGGTCTAATTATAATTCAATGCTATTCTCACCATTCACCTTCTGTATCTTCCTTTTCCTCAGATTATAATTCAATCTAATTCTTCCCATCTAATTCTTAAAGGTGTATCTCCTTTTCTTTCACATTACAATTCAATGTAATTCTCACCATATACATTCTGTATATCCATTTTGCTCAAATTATAATTCCATCTAATTCTTACCATACACCTTCTGTATCTCCCAATTTCTCAAATTACAATTCAATCTAATTCTTATCATACTCATTTTGTTTCTCCCTTTTTCTCAAATTATAATTCAATATAATGCTTGCCATGCACCTTCTGTATCTGTCATATTTCATTTATGCCACATTTAAATAAACTACGTTTCTTAGTAAATCTAAGATAATTCCCAATATGTATATCTGTACTGATCATAAAGGAAGGCTAATTCTGAAATCTCCCTTTGGTCAATCAGACTCAGACGTCATCATTATAAGTACCTGTGTAGTGCTTTAAGACAGTGCGTCATCATACATTAGCATGCATTTGCATAAACTCAGCGTTCTCCTTTTGCCTCAGAGCTGGAGGCAAAGTCACGTGGCCGTGGTAAGTCCTTTTCTCAAGGTCATATGTTTGTTTTGTGTGTGAATCTTAGTCTTGCTTTTCTCAAATTATAATTCAATCTAATATTAGATCGACATGGGAGATCATCCTTTTTCTCAGACCAATTGTATTCTTTTGTATATAATCTTTATGAAATACAAGAAAAACCACTTGGAGTTTGTCTGAAATCCTGCAGAACATTGGTCTGATCTTCCAAAAACAGTCTTATTCTACAGCCATGGAGAAACTGACAGATGTCATAACCAAACTCTGACTGAGTTAATTCAATCTAATTATAACCAAACACCAGGGGAATTTCTGATGAAATACCTTCCTACTATAATTCAGCAAAACAGCAGATCAACACGATCAACAGCGTTCAATCAGTATACACAACAGCGGTTCAACAGAGCTTTCTGGCAGCACCTCTACATGGCGTCTACATTGTTTTTCGATAAAATTATAAAAAAACCATAGACAATTGTCATCTTCATAAACGACATGGTTACAAAAAGGACGGACAACTCGATGCATCAAAACGTCTTTGTTTTTTTCAATCAACAACGAAAAAGCAAGGAAAACATCTGACCTTCACAACACATCTCCCAATGCATGGCAGAGAGAGAGAGAGAAATCTACACAAATCTACTCAACATTGCACATCAACACTCCACGATGTTCCTTGAGGGTTTCTGCAATCAACATTCATCAACATTATAAGTTCAACATCCACAATAACATCCCTTCAATGACGTGTATCTAGCCAGACGGAAGTTGGACAGCAGAGGAACCTCGTCGACCAAATTATAAGAATCCAATAAAAGCTAAGTACAACCATTATTTATAACAGTTGGTATATTCATTTACAGTGTTCGGGTCTCGAGTGGCAGGTTGCTGATATAAGGTGAGCAGTGCCGTAGATTAATACCTTTGCCTTGCAGACGTAAGCGGTTCCTGATACCTCATTTTTTTTCATACTTTTGTGTTCTTTTATTTTTACGCCTGACATGTTGTTAACTCTGTTTTTTTTTCAGGAAAGTGCATTTATTACTTTTCATTATTGTATTTATGATGCATTTTTCATAAGTGATGTTATTTTTAGCGGTTATATGAATCTCGGTTGTTATTTACTTGCGTTCCTGGTTTAGATTTATGAGGTTACGTTAGCGGCCGTGTTTATTCATATAGGTTTTCAAGATCACTTAGAGAGTAGGCGTGCGGATAGGAAACTTAGTAGGAAAATGACTCCTCCAACCCCAAGTGGGAGCGACCCCACCACTTCCCCACAGAATCCTGTAGTTACGGTAGTTAATGCTAGATCGCCAATTGTACCATTCGCAGGTCGTGTCAATGGATTTTTGACGCAGGGTGTCGAATCTTGGATTTCGTCTATAGACGTAATTCTTACCTCACGGCAAAATCCATTACCGATCCGTCTTTACAATTGCAAGAGGCAAAGAGTTTCATAGATTTTGCTAAGGGAGATGCAGGTGCATACTTCGGGGAATATCTTTAAAGAAACAAACACTTGGGATGGTTTCAAAGCCAATCTGCGTTCCATTTATGGGAGTGAGGATGCATTGGATGAAGTTCTTGCTTTACGCAACATCATAAGGCTCACATCTATATAACTAATCTAAGTATAGCAGATAGGCAGCTCTGATAGGAGATAGGCTCGAAGAGTATAAAGGACAGATTGATGGCTCAAGTTGGGTCAATGGTAATCTGCATATCAGTTCCAAATCTGTCTGCAGGTTATTCTATTTAACACTTGTAACAGCAATCTAATGTTACCTGAACCTTTGGTTAAGTGTTTTGATGAGAAATTACAATCAGATAGCTCAGAATTAGATATCTATAGGCAAGTTCGGAAACACTTGTCCAAGTGTACAGATCTCGATCCTTCTCTGATTCAGGATTTTACAAAGCAAGAAAACAAAAATCATGCGTCTACATCACCGCAACAGGTTAACTTAGTCACTAATAATCCATCAGCAGTCATTTGTTTTAATTATAAAAACCAGGTCATGTGATAAATGAGTGTAGGTCCGCTATTGTTCAATCCATAACAGTTACGCATCATAAGTATAGTCATTGCAATGCAAGAAAGAAGAATTTAAACAGTAACACAAACATTCAAAATACTGGTAATGACGCTAAAAGCAACAGTACCATGGGGAAAGAACAAACATTACAAGCAGAACAGTAATGCAGGTCAGAAACAAGTACATTCAAATCGTTCCTCGGGAAAGCCAACTTCAGGCTCAGCAGTTCCAAACAATAATGCGTCAGTGAATTTTTCCGAATGCCGGCGGGCAGACAAACACCACATAGCCAGCTTAAAGGGGGAGGAGAGTGATATTGGGTTATCATCACTTTTTGAATCAGATAATAAGTTTAATGTTCTCCAAGATATGTGTGAAGACAAGAATTTTTCCAGAAATCGAGGTAGTGTCTCCCAAACATGCAGAGCACGGTCCCGTAGATTTTTGCAAAATACACGCTATTATTGGCTCAGAAGAAGTTAGACCCACTTTGCATGCAGTTAGCTTAGAACACAAGCATTTCACCTTGTTTTTTGATTCAGGTAGTCCACGTAATATAATGGATTTACGTACCCATCACCTTTTATTTTCAAGTATTTCCCATCGAACGCTCCGATGTTCGTTTGTCAGAATAGGCAATAATGAATTAGATGTAATTGGTACATCTCAGATACAATACAATTTGGGGCAACGTACTTTTACGGATACCTTTATCATTGTTTTTTTATTAATATGTACCCAGTAGTTATTATGGGTATCCATCAATGTCATTACATAACGTAATTTTAACACCCGCAAAACACGGAGTGTTTATAAAAGGAAATTCTATCGGTCTTCACACACATTGAAATCTGTTTTGGATCAGAAGGAGACAGAGAGTAAGAAGATAACGTATATCAAAGAGCCAGTCACTTGTCTCAAGCGATGATATTGTTACAGCAACCCAACATAACTCTCAGGCACCCGTCCTTGCTGCGTTCACACAAACCATTGAGCCAAAACACACCATTGTATCTCACGGTCAAGGTTAAAAGAAAATTGCCAGGCTCAGAGGTTTTAATTCTTCCTGATACCTTTAAAGATCAATGGGCTTTCAGTCACGCAAGCATTATACACAGTAAATTCTGATCATTGGGTTAACATTGAAGTTTTTAATCACTTAAATGCTGCTTTAACAGTACATGAAAATCAACATATTGTCAATATCGAAGCATATAAACATCGAATCCTTACAGTTGCTGAAATTAACTCCACTGAATCAGCAACAGACGAATCTCTTTTTTAAAGGTAATTAAAGGCAAAATCGAAGCAGACATTTTAGATAGGGATATTTCTCAAAGAAATTTTTTTGATCTTTTATCCAAATATAGTGATGTTTTTTCTACTAGTACTGGAGCTTTAGGCAAAACGGAAGTCATCGAACATCAAATTCGTTTAAAGGATAAAGACCAGGTCATTTACGTGCCTTCATATCGTCTACCGGCCAAATTTCTGAATGAAATCAATGTTGAGGTAGATAAAATGTTAAAAGAGGGGGTTATTAAGAAATCTAACAGCCCTTATAATTTTCCCTTGATAGTAGTACCAAAAAAGGATAAAACCTGGAGGATTTGTGTTGACTTTCATAAGCTCAACGACCAAACTATCCTGATCGTTTCCCAGTACCTTGCACAGATGATATTTTGTCTCTATTAGGACAGAATAAATTTTTACTTCCTTGGACTTACTTAAAGGCTTTCACCAGATAATTTAGCTAAGGATATACCCAGTACACTGCTTTTAGTACAGCTAGAGGTCACTATGAATTCCTATGTATGCCATTTGGGCTACGTTGTGCTCCTATTACGTTCACTAGAATGATCAATATAGTGTTCGGAGATTTACTAGGAATATTCTCCATGCTTATATGGATGATTTAGTTATATTTTCCAACACCTTGGAGGAGCATTTAAGTAAACTAGAAATAGTCCTTCAAAGGTTAAGAGAACATCATCTAAAAGTAAAAATTTCTAAATGTGAGTTTTTAAAGACGAATTAGTCTATTTGGGTTTCATGGTATCTCGGCAAGGTCTTAAAGTAGTCCATGATAAAATCTCTGCTATTAGTAAATTTCCCGTTCCTACTAATGTTAAAGCCATACAGCAATTTCTCGGGGTTTCGGGTTATTATCGTCGGTTTATCCGAGATTATTCAGTAATAGCAGCTCCTTTAACTGATCTCATAAGGAAGGACGTAACTTTTAAATGGGAATCCCAACATCAAATTGCTTTTGATACCTTGAAAGAAAAAATCAGTTCTGCTCTATTTTAAAGTTTCCCGATTTTACTAAAGAGTTTATTATTGCAACCGACGCATCAGATCAAGGAGTAGGAGGTGTGTTACTCCAGTGGCATGACAATAAGTTTTTCCCCATTGCTTTTTATTCTCGCAAATTAAAAATGTCAGAGAAGAAATATGCAGTAATAGATAAGGAATTTTCGCCATTGCTAATTCGTTGGTACATTTTTAAATATATAATCTATGGGTATAGTGTCAAGGTTCTAACTGATCACAAGCCCCTTACTGACTGACTTTTAAAGGTTTCAATCATAGTCCTAAAAGAACTCGGTGGCACATGATTATCCAGGACTTTGGAGCTAAAATTGGATACTTACCCGGTAAAGCAAACGTAATCGCAGATGCGCTATCTCGTAACCCAGTACCAACACACTCAATACCTTTTTCGCTGATCTAGAAGAAATTCCAATTCCTTCTAAGCTATGAAAATTGCTATCGAAAATGGTCAATCTTTAGCCCAAGCAACAGAAAATATTACAGATATAGAATGGAATCTAGATTCAGTACGACAAGAACAAATGAAAGATCAGAAATTAAGAGTAATAATAGATGCATTAAATAGGAATCCAGATGATAAGGAATATGTGAAAATATCTGAATCAATATTTCTTGATTAAGGATAACATTCTATGCCGATCCGTGGCTAGAGAGAACCAGGAGTTCAACATAGTTAACTAACGACCAGGTGGTTGTACCTATCACATTAATCCCAATCGTTCTGAAATGGCTTCACAACCATCCTCTGCATGGTCATCCTGGGTCACTCAAAAATAACCTCTCAAAAGGCCAAGTCATTATTTTACTGGTCTACTATGTTAAAAGATATTAGGACATATATTAAAAACTGTGATATATGTTTCCGTCACAAATGCCATACTAAGAATCCTGTAGGTCTTGGAACTTATCCCGTGCCTAGCAAACCTTTTGAAAGGGTACACCTTGATTTATTGACAGGTTTTTACGAGACAGACCGGGGAATAAAAACCTCTTGGTTATAATTGACGCCCTTACACGGTATACTGAATTAATACCACTAAAAGTAAAACAGCCATTGAGTGCGCTAGGAAGTTTTATTGAGTGCTATATATGCAGACATGGAATTCCAAATATAATAATCTCTGACTCAGGTGGAGAATTCAATAATCACTTCCTTAACTCATTGTGCGAAATTCTGCAAATAAAGAAAGTCAATACGATGATATACCATCCTGAATCTAATGGATTGGTAGAACGGGTTAATAGAAAGGTGCTAGACATACTGCGTGTAAACATAGGCGGTATGGACCCAAACTGGGATATTGCAATACCCACTGTGTCCAGTACCTAAATAACAATTATCATACTTCAATCCGTATGTCTCCCCATGAAGCTGTTTATGGATACCTTTAGGTCACCTTTTCACATATTATCCCCGACATCTAGTTTATCAGATCCATTGAAGGATATAATAGATGTTAGCCGAAGTAGATATCAAACACTTTATCAAAACCTCTTACAGGCTCAAGTGTTAATGAAGAATGCACATGATAAAAAAGCTAAGGTCACAAAGCCTTACCAAGAAGGAGATATAGTATATGTACAGGTCTATGTTAGAAAAGGGCTAAATTGGAAATTATTGCCTAAGTTTGAAGGTCCTTTCATAGTATATAGAAGTTTTAATAGGTAACCGACTTAAAATTCGGAATCAGTCCGAT
The DNA here is from genome assembly GCF_040412425.1 of Macrobrachium rosenbergii. Lineage (NCBI taxonomy): Eukaryota > Metazoa > Arthropoda > Malacostraca > Decapoda > Palaemonidae > Macrobrachium > Macrobrachium rosenbergii. Next base: position 50,026,777 of record NC_089781.1, on the reverse strand, counting down.
TCAACGGATGTTCGAACAGTATCTATCTCTCATGTGAGAGCTTAAGACAATGGTTTGTTATGAAAAAGTTAATTATTGTGTGAATGTTTACATCATTTGAATGATGCGATGTTTTTGTTTCATTATTTACAAGTTATTTTCTTTTACAGGCTCCAACATGAAGCTTGTCAAATTATACCATGCACTATTCCTCTCAATGTTTATCGTAGCTGGGAAGAGTTCTGAAATAACTTTACATCATGGTTCTATAGTAGAGGAAATGAATAATTTCTTTCTAACTGGCAGTAATATAGTTTTAGAAGTCAATATGAACGCCATTTTTACTAGCGAAAATGAAGTAATAACTTTGAAATCAAACTATAATTCAATCTAATTCTTATCATACACCTTCTGTATCTCTCTTTTTCTCAAATAATTCAATCTAATTCTCACCATACACCTTCAGTATCTCTCTTTTTCTGGAACTATAATTCAGTCTAAATCTTACCATACACCTTCCTTATCTCCCTTTTTCTCAAATTATAATTCAATCTAATTCTTACCATACACCTTCTGTATCTCCCTTTTTTCAAATTATAATTCAATCTAATTCTTACCATACACCTTCTATATCTCCCATTTTTGCAAATCATAATTCAATCTAATTGTTGCCATACACCTCCATCTCCCTTTTTCTCAAACTATTATTCAATCTAATTCTTACCACGCACCTTCTGTAACTCTACTTTTCTTAATTTATAATTTAGTCTAATTTTTATCATACACCTTCTATATCTCTCTTTTTCTCAAATTATAATTCAATCTACTTCTTTCCATACACCTTCTGTATCTCCCTTTTCCTCAAATTATAGTTGAGTCTAATTCTTACCATTCACCTTCTGTATCTCCCTTTTTCTCAAATTATAAATCAATCTAATTCTTACCATGCATTTACTGCATCTACCTTTTTCCAAAACTATAATTCAATCTAATTCTTACCATAAAATTTCTGTATCTCCCTTTTTCTCAAATTATAATTCAATCTAATTCTTTCCATACACCTTCTTTATCTCCACTTTTTCTCAAATTACAATTCAATCTAATTCTTAAAGGTGTATCTCTCTTTTTCTCAAAGTAGAATTCAATCTAATTCTTACCATACACATTCTGTATGTCCCTTTTGCTCGAATTGTTATTGAAATAAATTCTTACCATGCACCTTCCGTATCTCCCTTTTTCTCAAACTATAATTCAATCTAATTATTACCATACACCTTGTGTATGTCCGTTTATCTCAAATTACAATTCATTCTAATTCTTAACACGCACCCTCTGTATCTCCTTTTTTCTCAAACTGTAATTCAATGTAATTCTTACCATACAACCTTTATCTCCCTTTTTCTCAAACTGTAATTCAATATAATCTTACCATACACCTTTATCTTCCTTTTTCTCAAATTATCATTCAATCTAATTTTTACCATACACCTTCTTTATCTCCCTTTTTTCTCAAATTATAATTGAATATCATTCTTACCATACACCTTCTATATCTCCCTTTTTCTCAAACTATAATTCAATCTAATTCTTACCATACATCTTCTGTATCTCCCATTTTTGCAAATCATAATTCAATCTAATTCTTACTATACACCTCTATCTCCCTTTTTCTCAAACTATATTTCATTCTAATTCTTAACATACACCTTCTATACCTCCATTTTTCTCAGTTTATCATTCAGTCTAATTCTTACTATACAACTTCTGTACCTCCCTTTTTCTAAAATTATATTTCAACCTAATTCTTACCATACACCTTCTGTATCTCCCATTTCCTCAAATTATAATTGAATTTAATTTTTACCATACACCTTCTGTATCCCTTTTTCTCAAATTGTAATTCAATCTAATTATTGAGATACAACTTCTGTATCTCTCTTGACCTCAAATTCTAATTCAATCTAATTCTTACCACACACCTTTTGTATCTCTCTTTTTCTGAAATTATAATTCAATCTAATTCTTACCATACACCTTCTGTATCTCCCTTTTCCCAAATTATAAATCACTCTAATTCTTACCATGCATTTCCTGTATCTACCTTTTTCCAAAACTATAATTCAATCTAATTCTTACCATACACCTTCTATATTTCCCTTTTTCTCAAATTATAATTCAATATAATTCTTTTCATACACCTTCTGTATCTCCCTTTTTCTCAAATTGTAATTCAATCTAATTCTTACCACACACCTTTTGGATCTCCCTTTTTCTCAAATTGTAATTCAATCTAATTCTTAAAACACACCTTTTATATCTCCCTTTTTCCCAACTTATAAATCAATGTAATTCTTACCATGCATTTCCTGTATATACCTTATTACAAAACTATAATTCAGTCTAATTCTTACAATACACCTTCTGTATGTCCCTTTTTCTCAAATTATAATTGAATCTAATTCTTTCCATACACCTTCTGTATCTCCCTTTTCCTAAATTATAAATCAATCTAATTCTTACCATGCATTTCCTCTATCTACCTTTTCCAAAACTATAATTCAATCTAATTCTTACAATACACCTTGTGTATCTACCATTTTCTCAAATTATAATTCAATATAATTCTTACCATACACCTTCTATATCTCCCTTTTTCTCAAATTATAATTCAGTCTAATTCCTACCATACACCTTGTGTATCTACCATTTTCTCAAATTATAATTCAATATAATTCTTACCATACAGCTTCTATATCTCCATTTTCTCAAATTATAATTCAGTCTAATTCCTACCATACACCTTCTGTATCTCCCTTTTTCTCAAATTATACTTCAGTCTAATTCTTACCATACACCTTCTTTATTTTCCTTTTTCCAAAATTATAATTCAATCTCTTTCTTACCATACACCTTCAATATCTCCCTTTTTTAAAATTATAATTCAGTCTTATTGTTACCATATGCCTTTTGTATCTCCCTTTTTCTCAAATTGTAATTCCACCTGATTCTAAGCATACACCTTCTGTATCTCCTTTTTGATCAAATTATAATTCAACATTATTCTCACCATACACCTTATATATCTTCCTTTTCCTCAAATTATAATTCAATCTAATTCTTACCATACACCATCTATATCTCCCTTCTGCTTAAATTATAATTCAATCTAGTTTTTACGATACAACTTCTGTATCTCCCTTTTGATCACATTATAATTCAATTTAATAATATTCTTACCATACACCTTCTGTATCCCCCTTTTTCTCAAATTATAATTCAATCTAATTCTTACCATACACCATCTGTATTTCCCTTTTACTCAAATTATAATTCAATCAAATTCTTACCATACGCCTTCTGTATCTCCTTTTTTCTCAAATTATAATTCAAAATTATTCTTACCATACACCTTCTGTATCTCCATTTTCTTTAAATTATAATTCAATCTAATTCTTACCATAAGCCTACTGTATCATCTTTCTGAAAAAATTATAATTCAAGCTAATTCTTACCATACACCTTCTATATCTCCTTTTTGATAAAATTATAATTCTTATTCTCACCATACACCTTCTGTATCTTCCTTTTACTTAAATTATAATTCAATCTAATTCTTACCATCCACATTCTGCATCTCCCCTTTTTCTCAAATTACAATTCAATGTAATTGTTACCATATACATTCTGTATCTCCATTTTGCTCAAGTTATAATTCCATCTAATTCTTACCATACACCTTCTGTATCTCCCAATTTCTCAAATTATAATTCCATTTAATTCTTATCAAACTCATTTTGTTTCTCCATTTTTCTCAAACTATAATTCAATCTAATTCTTACCATACACCTTCTGTATCTCTCTTTTTCTCAAATAATAATTCAGTTTAATTTTCACCATACACCTTCAGTATCTCTCTTTTTCTCGAACTATAATTCAGTCTAATTCTTACCATACACCTTCTTTATCTCCCTTTTTCTCAATTATAATTCAGTCTAATTCTTACCATACACCTTCTTTATCTCCCATTTTTGCAAATCATAATTCTATCTAATTGTTACTGTACACCTTCTATATCTCCCTTTTTCTCAAACTATAAGTCAATCAAATTCTTTCCATACACCTTCTGTAACTCCACTTTTCTCAATTTATAATTCAGTCTAATTCTTACCATACAATTTCTGTATATCCCTTTTTCTCAAATCATAATTCAATCTAATTCTTTCCATACACCTTCTGTATCTCCACTTTTTCTCAAATTACGATTCAATCTAATTCTTAAAGGTGTATCTCCCTTTCTCTCAAAGTACAATTCAATCTAATTCTTACCATACACATTCTGTATCTCCCTTTGCTCGAATTATAATTGAATCTAATTCTTACCATACACCTTCTGTATCTCCCTTTTTCTCAAACTGTAATTCAATGTAATTCTTACCATACACCTGTATCTCCCTTTTTCTCAAATTATAATTCAATCTTTTCCCTACCATACACCTTCTGTATCTCCTTTTTTTCTCAAATTATAATTGAATCTCATTCTTACCATACACCTTATATATCTCCCTTTTTCTTAAACTATAATTCAATCTTCTGTATCTCCCATTTTCGCAAATCATAATTCAATCTAATTCGTACCATACACCTCTATCTCCCTTTTTTCTCAAACTATATTTCAATCTAATTCTTACCATACACCTTCTTTTTCTCCCTTTTCCTAAAATTATAATTCGATCTAATTCTTACCATACACATTCTCTATTTCCCTTTTCCTTAAATTATAATTGAATTTAATTTTTGCCATAAACCTTCTATATCCCTTTTTTTCAAATTCTAATTCAATCTAATTATTACCATACAACTTCTGTATCTCCCTTTTTCTCAAATTATAATTTAATCTACTTTTCACACACGTTCTGTATCTCCCCTTTTCTCAAATTCTAATTCAATCTAATTCTTACCACACACCTTTTGTATCTCCCTTCTTCTCAAATTATAATTGAATGTAATTCTTACCATATACCTTTTGTATCTCCTTTTTTCCCAAATTATAAATCAATCTCATCCTTACCATGCATTTGCTGTATCTACCTTTTTCCAAAACTATAATTCAATCTAATTCTTACCATACACCTTCTGTATTTCCCTTTTTCTCAAATTATAATTCAATCTAATTATTTCCATACACCTTCTGTATCTCCCTTTTTCTCAAATTGTAGTTCAATCTAATTCTTACCACACACATTTTGTATCTACCTTTTTCTCCAATTATAATTGAATATAATTCTGACCATACACCCTCTGTATCTCCCTTTTTCCCAACTTATAAATAAATCTAATTCTTACCATGCATTTCCTGTATCTACCTTTTTACAAAACTATAATTCAGTCTAATTCTTACAATACACCTTCTGTATCTCCCTTTTTCTCAAATTATAATTGAATCTAATTCTTACCATACACCTTCTGTATCTCCCTTTTTCCCAAATTATAAATCAATCTAATTCTTACCATGCATTTCCTCTATCTACCTTTTCCAAAACTATAATTCAATATAATTCTTACAATACATCTTCTGTATCTCCCTTTTTCTCAAATTATAATTCAATCTAATTCTTACCATACACCTTGTGTATCTACCATTTTCTAAAATTATAATTCAATATAATTTTTACCATACAGTTTCCATATCTCTATTTTTCTCAAATTATAATTCAGTCTCATTCTAACCATACACCTTCTGTATCTCCCTTTTTCTCAAATTATAATTCAGTCTAATTCTTACCATACACCTTCTTTATCTCCATTTTTCCAAAATTATAATTCAGTCTCATTCTTACCATATACCTTCTGTATCTCTATTTTTTTCAAATTATAATTCAATGTTATTGTTACCATACACCTTCTGTATCTCCGTTTTTCTCAAATTATAATTCCACCTAATCCTAAGCGTACACCTTCTGTATCTCCCTTTTCCTCAAAAATAATTAAATCTAATTCTTTGTATACAGGTTCTGTATCTCCCCTTTTTTTCAAATTATAATTCATCCTAATTCTTACCATACAACTTTTGTATCTCCATTTTTCTAAAATTTTAATTCAATATAATTCTTTACATACACCTTCTGTATCTCCCTTTTTCTGAAAATATAATTAAATCTAATTCTTACCATACACCTTCTATATCTCCCTTATTCTAAAATTATAATTAAATCTAATTCAGACCATACACCTTCTGTATCTCCCTTTTTCTTAAATTATAGTTCAATCTAATTCTTACCATACATTTCCCGTATCTACCTTTTTCCAAAACTATAATTCAATCTAATTCCTACAATACACCTTCTGTATCTCCTTTTTCCTCAAATTATAATTCAATCTAATTCTTCCCATATCCCTTCTGTATCTCTATTTTCCTCAAATTATAATTCAATCTAATTCTTACCATTCACATTCTGTATCTCCCTTTTTCTCCAATTATAATTCAATCTAATTCTAACCATACACCCTCAGTATGTGACTTTATCTCATATAACATTTCATTCTAATTCTTACCATGCAACACTGAATGTCCCTTTCACTTAAGCTACAATTCAATCTAATTATTAAAATACACCTTCTATATATCTTTTTCTCAAAATATAATTCTGTCTAATTCTTACAAAACACCTTCTCTATCTTTCTTTCTCTCAAACTATAAATCAAACGAATTCTTACCATACATTTTCTATATCTCCCTTTTCCCAAAATTAAAATTTAATCTTATTCTTACCCTACACCTTCTGTATCTCCCTTTTTCTCAAATTATAATTCAATCTAATTCTAACCATACATCTTTTTTTCTCTATATTCTCAAATTAAAATTGAATCTAATTCTTACCATACAACTTCTGTATCTCCCTTTTTCTCAAATTATAATTCTATATAATCCTAACCACACACCTTTATCTCCCTTCTTCTGAAATTATAATTCAATCTAATTTTTACCAAACACCTTCTATATCTCCCCTTTCCTCACATTGTAATTCAATCTAATTCTTACCATACGCCTTCTGTATCTCCCTTTTTTTCAAATTATAATTCATGCTATATCTTACCATAAACCCTCTGTATCTATCTTTTTCTCAAATTATAATTCAGACTAATTTTTAACATACACCCTCTATATCTCCCTTTTTCTCAGAATATATTTCAATCGAATTCTTACCATAAACCTCCTGTCTCCCCTTTTCTCAAATTATAATTCAATCTAATTCTTACCACACACCATCTGTATCTCCCTTCTGCTCAAATTATAACTCAATCTAATTCTTACCCTACGCCTTCTGTGTCTCCCTTTTGATCAAATTATAAGTCATTCTTATAATATTCTTACAATACACCTTCTATATCCCCCTTTTTCTCAAATTATAATTCAATCTAATTCTTACGATACACCTTCTGTATCTCCTTTTTTCTCAAATTGTAATTCAAAATTATTCTTACCATACACCTCCTGTATCTCCTTTTTCCTTAAATTATAATTCAGTCTAATTCTTACCATACGTCTACTGTATCTCCCTTTTGATCAAATTATAATTCAAGCTAATTCTTACCATACACCTTCTGTATCTCCTTTTTGATCAAATTATAATTCAATATTATTCTCACCATACCCTTATGTGTCTTCCTTTTCCTCAAATTATAATTCAATCTAATTCTTACCATCCACATTCTGCATCTCCTCGTTTTCTCAAATTACAATTGTATCTAATTCTTAAAGGTTTATCTCCCTTTCTCTCAAATTACAATTCAGTGTAATTCTCACCATATACATTCTGTATCTCCATTTTGCACAAATTATAATTCGATCTAATTCTTACCATACACCTTGTGTATGTCATTTTATCTCAAATTACAATCCATTCGAATTCTTAACATACACCCTCTTTGTCTTCCTTTTTCTGAAACTACAATTCAATCTGATTCTTACCATACACCTTCTGTATCTCTCTTTTTCTCAAATAAAAATTCAATCTAATTCTGATCATACACCTTCTGTATCTGTCTTTTTCTCGAACTATACTTCAGTATAATTCTCACCATACATATACACCTTCCTTATCTCCCTTTTTCTCAAATTATAATTCAATCTAATTCTTACCATACACCTTCTGTATCTCCCTTTTTCTCAAATTATAATTCAATCTAATTCTTACCATACACCTTCTGTATCTCAATTTTTCTCAAATTATAATTCAATTTAATTCTTACCATACACCTTCAGTATCTCCCTTTTTCTCAAATTATAATTCAATCTAATTCTTACCATGAATTTCCTGTATTTACCTTTTTCCAAAACTATAAATCAATCTAATTCTTACAATACACCTATTGTATCTCTCTTTATCTCAAATTATAATTCAATTTAATTATTACCATTCACCTTGTGTATCTCCCATTTTCTCAAATTATAATTCAATCTAATTCTTACCATACACCTTCTCTATCTCCCTTTTTCTCAAATTATAATTTATCTAATTCTTACCATTCACCTTCTGTATCTCCCTTTTTCTCAAATTATAATTCAATCTAATTCTTACCATACAACTTCTATATCTCCCTTTTCCTCAAATTATAATTCAATCTAATTCTTACCATACACCTTCTGTATCTCCCTTTTTCTCAAATTATAATTCAATTTAATTCTTACCATACAACTTCTCTATCTCCCTTTTCCTCAAATTATAATTCAATCTAATTCTTACCATACAACTTCTCTATCTCCCTTTTTCTCAAATTAAAATTCAATCTAATTCTTTCTATACACCTTCTGTATCTCCCTTTTTCTCAAATTCTCATTCAGTCTAATTCTTACCATACACCCTCTGTATCTCCCTTTTTCTCAAATTATAATTCAATCTAATTCTTACCATGAATTTCTTGTATTTCCCTTTTTCCAAAACTATAAATCAATATAATTCTTACAATACACCTATTGTATCTCTCTTTATCTCAAATTATAATTCAATTTAATTTTTACCATAAACCTTCTGTATCTCCTATTTTCTCAAATTATAATTCAATATAATTCTTACCATACACCTTCTATATCTCTCTTTTTCTAAAATTGTAATTCAATCTAATTCTTACCATATACCTTCTTTATCTCCCTTTTCCAAAATTATAATTCAACCTTATTCTTACTATACCCCTTCTGTATCTCCCTTTTTCTGATATCATAATTCAGTCTAATTCTTACCATACACCTTCTTTATCTCCTTTTTCCAAAATTATAATTCAATCTTATTCTTACCATACACCTTCTGTATCTCCTTTTTTTCAAATTATAATTCAATCTTATTCTTACCATACACCTTCTGTATCTCCTTTTTCCTCAAATTATAATTCAATCTAATTTTTCCCATACAGATTCTGAATCTCTTTTTTTCTCAAAATATAATTCAGTCCAATTCTAACAACATTCCTTCTGTATCTCCTTTTTTCTCAAATTATAATTCAAAATAATTCTTACCACACGCCTTCTGTATCTCCTTTTTTTTTCAAATTATAATTCAATCTAGTTCTAAACATAAACCTTCTGTATCTCCCTTTTCTCGAATTATAATTCAATCTTATTCTTACCATACACCTTGTGTATCTACTTTTTTCTCAAATTATAATTCCACCTAATTCTAAGCTTACACCTTCTGTATCTCCCTTTCCCTCAAATTGTAATTCAATCTAATTCTTACCATACATTCTGTATCTGCCTTTTTCTCAAATTATAATTCCATCTATTTCTTACCATACAACTTCTCTATCTCCCTGTTTCTCAAATTTTAATTCAATTCAATTCTTACTATACACCTTCTGTATCTGCCTTTTTCTCAAATTATAATTAAATCTAATTCTTACCACCCACCTTCTGTATCTCCCTTTTTCTCAAAATATACTTTAATCTAATTCTCACCATACACCTTCTGTATTTCCCTTTTCTCAATTATAATTCAAACTACTTCTAACCATACACATTCTGTATCTCCTTTAGGGTCAAATTATAATTCTAATTCAATCTAATTCTTACCATACACCTTCTGTATCTCGCCTTTTTCTCAAATTATAATTCAATATAATTCTTACCATACACCTTCTGTGCTCCATTTTACTCAAATTATAATTCAATCTAATTCTTACCATACACCTACTATATCTCCCTTTTCCTCAAATTATAATTCAATTCAATGCTTACCATACACCTTCTGTATCTCCCTTTTCCTCAAATTAAAATTCAATTTCATCTTACCATATATCGTGTTTATCTCCCTTTTTTCAAATTATAATTCTGTGTAATTCTAACCATACACCTAATTCCTTTTCTATGTATAATTCAATCTATTTCTTACCATTCACACCTTTGTATCTCTCTTTTTCTCATATTATAATTTAATCTAATCCTTACCATACACCTCTATCTCTGTTTTTCTCAAATTATAATTCAAACTAACTCTAGCCATACACCCTGTATGTCACTTTATCTCAAATTACAATTCATTCTAATTCTGACTATCACCACTGTATGTCCCTTTCCCTCAAACTGCAATTCAATCTAATTATTAAAATACACCTTCTATATCTCCCTTTTTCTCAAATTATAATTCAATCTAATTCTTACCATACAACTTCTCTATCTCCCTTTTCCTCAAATTATAATTCAATCTAATTCTTTCTATACACCTTCTGTATCTCCCTTTTTCTCAAATTCTAATTCAGTCTAATTCTCACCATACACCCTCTGTATCTCCCTTTTTCTCAAATTATAATTCAATCTAATTCTTACCATGAATTTCTTGTATTTCCCTTTTTCCAAAACTATAAATCAATCTAATTCTTACAATACACCTATTGTATCTCTCTTTATCTCAAATTATAATTCAATTTAATTATTACCATAAACCTTCTGTATCTCCTATTTTCTCAAATTATAATTCAATATAATTCTTACCATACACCTTCTATATATCTCTTTTTCTAAAATTGTAATTCAATCTAATTCTTACCATATACCTTCTTTATCTCCCTTTTCCAAAATTATAATTCAACCTTATTCTTACTATACCCCTTCTTTATCTCCCTTTTTCTGTAATCATAATTCAGTCTAATTCTTACCATACACCTTCTTTATCTCCCTTTTTCCAAAATTATAATTCAATCTTATTCTTACCATACACCTTCTGTATCTCCCTTTTTTTCAAATTATAATTCAATCTTATTCTTACCATACACCTTCTGTATCTCCTTTTTCCTCAAATTATAATTCAATCTAATTTTTCCCATACAGATTCTGAATCTCTTTTTTTCTCAAAATATAATTCAGTCCAATTCTAACAACATTCCTTCTGTATCTCCTTTTTTCTCAAATTGTAATTCAAAATAATTCTTACCACACGCCTTCTGTATCTCCTTTTTTTTCAAATTATAATTCAATCTAGTTCTAAACATAAACCTTCTGTATCTCCCTTTTCTCGAATTATAATTCAATCTTATTCTTACCATACACCTTGTGTATCTACTTTTTCTCAAATTATAATTCCACTAATTCTAGCTTACACCTTCTGTATCTCCTTTTCTCAAATTGTAATTCAATCTAATTCTTACCATACATTCTGTATCTGCCTTTTTCTCAAATTATAATTCCATCTATTTCTTACCATACAACTTATCTATCTCCCTGTTTCTCAAATTTTAATTCAATTCAATTCTTACTATACACCTTCTGTATCTGCCTTTTTCTCAAATTATAATTCAATCTAATTCTTACCACCCACCTTCTGTATCTCCCTTTTTCTCAAAATATACTTTAATCTAATTCTCACCATACACCTGTATTTCCCTTTTCCCAATTATAATTCAAACTATTTCTAACCATACACATTCTGTATCTCCTTTAGGGTCAAATTATAATTCTAATTCAATCTAATTCTTACCATACACCTTCTGTATCTCGCCTTTTTCTCAAATTATAATTCAAAATAATTCTTACCATACACCTTCTGTGCTCCATTTTACTCAAATTATAATTCAATCTAATTCTTACCATACACCTACTATATCTCAATTTTCCTCAAATTATAATTCAATTCAATGCTTACCATACACCTTCTGTATCTCCCTTTTCCTCAAATTAAAATTCAATTTCATCTTACCATATATCGTGTTTATCTCCCTTTTTCTCAAATTATAATTCTGTGTAATTCTAACCGTACACCTTTTCTTTCTATGTATTCTCAATCTATTTCTTACCATTCACCCTTTGTATCTCTCTTTTTCTCATATTATAATTTAATCTAATCCTTACCATACACCTCTATCTCTGTTTTTCTCAAATTATAATTCAAACTAACTCTAGCCATACACCCTGTGTATGTCACTTTATCTCAAATTACAATTCATTCTAATTCTGACTATGCACCACTGTATGTCCCTTTCCCTCAAACTGCAATTCAATCTAATTATTAAAATACACCTTCTATATCTCTCTTTTTCTCAAACTATAATTCAATCTAATTCTTACAAAACACCTATTGTATATTTCTTTTTCTCAAACTATAATTCAATCGAATTCTTACCATACATTTTCTGTATCTCCCTTTTCCTCAAATTAAAATTCAATCTCATTCTTACCATACACCTTCTGTCTCTCCCTTTTTTTGAAATTATAATTCAATCTAATTCTTACCATACACCTTTTCTCTCTCCATATTCTCAAAATTAAAATTGAATCTAATTCTTACCATACACCTTCTGTAACTCCGTTTTTCTTAAATTATAATTCAACCTCATTTCTACCAAACACCTTCTGTATCTCCCTTTTTCTCAGATTATAGTTCAATCTAATTCTTACCATAAACCTTCTGTGTCTCCCTTTTTCTCAAATTATAATTCAATCTAATTCTTATCAACCGCTTTCTGTATCTCACTTTTTCTCAAATTATAATTAAATCTAATTCTTACCATAAACTTGTATCTCCCTTTTGCTTAAATTATGATTGAATCTGATTCTTACCATACACCTTCTGTATCTTCCTTTTTTCAGAATATATTTCAATCTAGTACTTATCATACATATTTTCTATCTCCCTTTTTTCAAATTATAATTCAATCTAATTCTTACCATCACCTCCTGTATCTCCCTTTTTCTCAAATTATAATTCAATCTAATGCTTATCAATGCTATTTTTATCTCTTTTTTTTTTGTTAATTTATGATTCAATCTGATTCTTACCGTACTCCTTCTGTATCTCATTTTTTCCCAAAATATAATTCAATCTAATTCTTACCATACACCGTCTGTTTCTTTATTTTCTCAAATTATATTTCAATCTAATACTTACCATACATATTTTCTATCTCACTTTTCTCAAATTATAATTCAATCTAATACTTACCATCCATCTTTTTTTCTCCCATTTCTCAAATTATAATTCAATCTCATTCTTACCATACGCCTTCTGTGTCTCCCATTTTCTCAATTTATAATTCAAACTATATCTTACTGTACACCTTGTGCATCTTCTTTTTTCTCAAATTATAATTCAATCTAATACTTACCATACATATTTTCTACCTCCCTTTTTGTATAATAATAATTCAAAATACTTCTTACCATACACCTTCTGTATCTCCTTTTCTCAAATTATAATTAAATTTAATTCTTAACATACATATTTTCCATCTTCCTTTTTCTCAAATTATAATTCAATCTAATTCTTTCCATTCATCTTCTGTATCTACCTTTTTCTTAAATTGCAATTCAATCTAATACTTACCATACATGTTTTCTATCTCCTTTTTCTCAAATTATAATTCAATCTAATTCTTACCATTCACCTTCTGTATCTCACTTTTTCTCAGATTATAATTCAATCTAATACTTACCATACATATTTTCTATCTCCCTTTTTCTCAAATTATAATTCAATCTACTTTGTACCATACACCTTCTGTATTTCCCTTTTTCTCAAATTATAATTCTCTCAAATTTTAGTTCAATCTAATTCTTACCATGCATCCTTTTTTCTCCCTTTCTCTCAGATTATAATTCTATCTAATTCCTACCATATATCTTCTATATTTCCCTTTTTCTAAAATGATAATTCAATCTAATTCTAACCAAACACCTTTTCTTTCTCCCTTTGTCTCAAATTATAATTCAATCTAATTCTTACCTTGCACCTTCTGTATACCCCTTTTTCTCAAATTATAATTCAGTCTAATTTTACCATACAGCTTCTGTATCTCCCTTTTTCTCAAATTATAACCAAACTAATTCTTAGCAAACACCTTCTGTATCTCCATTTTTCTCAAATTATAATTCAATATAATTCTTATCATGCACCTTTTGTATCTTTCTTATTCTCAAATCATAATCCGATCTAATTCTTGCCATAAACCTTCTGTATCTCCATTTTTTCTCAAATTATAATTCAATCTAATACTTATATTCTCTATCTCCCTTTTTCTAAAATTATAAATCAATCTAGTTCTTATCAATCACCTTCTGTATCTCTCTTTTTCTCAAATTATAATTCTATCTAATTCTTACCATACAACTTCTGTATCTCCCTTTTTCTGAAATTGTAATTCAATCTAATAATTACCTTACATATATTTTTTATCTTTTTCTCAAATTATAATTTAATGTAATTCTTACCATACTCCGTCTATATCTCCATTTTTCTCAAATTCTAATTCAATCTGATATTTACCATGCAAATTTTCTATCTCCCTTTTTCTCAAATTATAATTCAATCTAATTCTTACCATACACCTTCTGTTTCTCCCTTTTTCTCAAATTATAATTCAATCTAGTTCTTGCCATACACCTTCTGTATCTCTCTTTTTCTCAAATAATAATTCAATCTAATGCTGACCATGCAACATCTACAACTCCCTTTTTATCAAAATATAATTCAATCTAACTCTTACCATACACCTTCTGTATCTCCATTTTTCTCAAATTCTAATTCAATATAATACCTATCATATATATTCTCTATCTTGCATTTTCTAAAATTATATTCCTTTTAATCAAATTATATATTAATCTGCTCCCACCGTGCACCTTCCTTATCTCCCTTTTCTCAAATTATATTTCAATCTAATACTTTCCACACATATTTTCTATCCCCCATTTTCTCAAATTGTAAATCAATCTAATTATTACCATAACACCTTTTGTATCTCTCTTTTTCTCAAATTGTAATTCAATCTAATACTTATCATACTTATTTTTTATCTCCCTTTTTGTTAAATTATAATTCAATCTAATTCTTACCATACACCTTCTGTATCTCTTTTCTTTGTCAAATTATAATTCAATCTAATACTTTCCATACATATTTTCTATTTCTCTTTTTCTCAAATTAGAATTCAACCTAATTCTTACCATACAACTTCTGTATATACCTTTTTCTCAGATAATTCATTTTAATACTTACCATACATATTTTCTATCTCCCTTTTTGTCAAATCATAATTCAATCTAATTCTTACCATAAACCTACTGTATTACTCTTTTTCTCAAATTATAATTCAATCTAATACTTACCATACATATTTTCTGTCTCCCTTTTTCTCAAATTATAATTGATTCTAATTCTTACCATAAACCTTCTGTATTTCCCTATTTCTCAAATTATAATTCAATCTTATACTTACCATACTTATTTTGTATGTCCTTTTTTCTCAAATTATAAGTCAATCTAATTCTTGCCATAATCTTCTGTATCTCCCTTTTTCTCAAATTATAATTTAATCTTATTCTTACCATACACCTTCTGTATCTGTCTTTTTCTCAGATTGTAATTCAATATAATTCTTACCATACATATTTTCTATCTTCCTTTTTCTCAAATTATAATTCAATCTAATTCTTACCATTCACCTTCTGTATCTTACTTTTTCTCATATTGTAATTCAGTCTAATACTTACCATACATATTTTCTATCTCCCTTTTTCTCAAATTATAATTCAGTCTTATTCTTACCATACACCTTCTGTATCTCCCTTTTTCTCAAATTCTAATTCAGTCTAATACTTACGAAACATAGTTTATATCTCCCTTTTTCTCAAATTATAATTCAATTTAATTCTAATCATACGCATTCTGTTTCTCCCTTTTTCTCAAATTATAGTTCTATCTAATTCTTACCGTACATCTTCTATATCTCCCTTTTTCTGAAATTATAATTCAATCTAATTCTTGCCTTACACCTTCTGTATATCACTTTTTCTCAAATTGTAAATCCATCTAATTTTACCATACACCTTCTATATCTCCCTTTTTCTCAAATTATAATTCATTTTCATTCTTGCCATACACTTTCTGTATCTCCCTTTTTCTCAAATTATAATCCAATCTAATTCTTAGCAGACATCTTCTGTATCTCCATTTTCTCAAATTATAATTCAATCTAATTCTTATCATACAACTTCTGTATTCCACCTTTTTCTCAAATCATAATCCAATCTAATTCTTGCCATAAACCTTCTGTATCTCCATTTTTCTCGACCATAAACCTTCTGTATCTCCATTTTTCTCGAATTATAATTCAATGTACTTTTTCCCTTGCACCTATATCTCCCTTTTTCTTAAATTATAAATCAATCTAATTCTTACCATACACCTTCTTCTCTATCTCACTTTTTCTCAAATCATAATTCAATCTAATTCTTACCATACACCTATATCTCCCTTTTTCTTCAATCATAATCCAAACTAATTCGTGGCAAGCACCTACTGTATCTCCATTTTTCTCAAATTATAATTCAATTTGATTCTTATCATTCACCTTCGGTGTCTCCTTTTTTCTCAAATCCAATCTAATTCTTACCATAAACCTTCTGTATCTCTATTTTTCTCAAATAATAACTCAATATAATAGTTACCATACATATTCTCTATCTCCCTGTTTCTAAAATTATAAATCAATCTAATTCTTATCATTCACCTTCTGTATCTCTTTTTCTCAAATTATAATTCTATATAATTCTTACCATACACCTTTTGTATCTCTATTTTCCTGAAATTGTAATTCAATCTAATAATTGCCTTACATATTTTTTATATTTCTTTTTTTCAAATTACAATTTAATCTAATTTTTACCACACTCCTTCTATATCTCCCTTTTTCTCAAATTTTAATTTAATCTAATATTTACCATGCAAATTTTCTATCTCCCTTTTTCTCAAATTATAATTCAATCTTATTCTTACCATACACCTTCTGTATCTACCTTTTTCTCAAATTATAATTTAATCTGATTACTACCATACACCTTCTATATCTCTCTTTTTCTCAAATTATAATTCAATCTAATTCTTACCATACACCTTCTGTATCTCTCTTTTTCTCAAATTATAATTCAATCTAATATTTACCATGCAAAATCTGCATGTCCCTTTTTCTCAAAATATAATTCAATCTAACTCTTAACATACACCTTCTATATCTCCATTTATCTCAAATTCTAATTCAATATAATACTTCCCATATATTTTCTCTATCTCCCATTTTCTAAAATTATAATTAAATCTAATCTTTACCATACACCTGCATCTCCCTTTTACTCAAATTATATTTCAATCTGATTCCAACCGTACACCTTCCATAGTTCCCTTTTTCTCAAATTATATTTCGATCTAATACTTTCCGTACATAAATTAATCTAATTATTACCATACACCTCAAATTATAAATCAATCTAATACTTATCAAACTTATTTTCTATCCCCCTTTTGTTAAATCATAATTCAATCTAATGCTTACCATACCTGTTTTCTATCTCTCTTTTTCTCAATTTGTAATTCAATCTAATTCTTTCATACACCTTCTGTATCTTCCTTTTTCTCAAATTATTATTCAGTCTAATACTTACCTTACATATTTTCTATCTCCCTTTTTCTCAAATTAGAATGCAACCTAATTCTTACCATACAAATTCTGTATCTCCCTTTTTCTCAGATTATAGTTCATTCTAATGCTTACCATACATATTTTCTATCTCCCTTTTTGTCAAATTATAATTCAATCTAATTCTTACCATAAACCTACTCTATTACCCTTTTTCTCAAATTATAATTCAATCTAATACTTACCATACATATTTTTTCTCCCTTTTTCTCAAATTATAATTGAATCTAATTCTTACCATAAACCTACTATATTTCCATTTTTTTCTCAAATTATAATTCAATCTAATACTTACCATACTTATTTTGTATGTCCTTTTTTCTCAAATTATAATACAATCTAATTCTTCCCATACACCTGTATCTCCCTTTTTCTCAAATTATAACTCAGTCTTATTCTTACCATACATCTTCTGTATCTCCCTTTTTCTCAGATTGTAATTCAATATCATTCTTATACATCCATATCACCTTTTTTCAGATTGTATCTCCAGCCTTCTTTTCAGTTTTCTCAAATTATAATTCAATCTAATTCTTACCTTACACCTTTTGTATCTCCCTTTTTCTCAGATTGTAATTCAATATAATTCTTACCATACGCCTTCTGTATCTCCAGTTTTCTCAAATTATAATTCAATCTAATTCTTACCTTACACCTTTTGTATCTCCCTTTTTCTCAGATTGTAATTCAATATAATTCTTACCATACACCTTCTGTATCTACCTTTTTCTCAAATTATAAGTCAATATAATTCTTACCATACACCTTCTGCATCTCCCCTTTTTCTCAAATTTTAATTCAATCTAATTCATACCATACACCTTCTGTATCTCCCTTTTTCTCAAATTATAATTCAATCTAATTCTTACCATACACCTTCTGTATCTCCCTTTTTCTCAAATTATAACTCAGTCTTATTCTTACCATACATCTTCTGTATCTCCCTTTTTCTCAGATTGTAATTCAATATAATTCTTACCATACGCCTTCTGTATCTCCAGTTTTCTCAAATTATAATTCAATCTAATTCTTACCTTACACCTTTTGTATCTCCCTTTTTCTCAGATTGTAATTCAATATAATTCTTACCATACACCTTCTGTATCTCCATTTTTCTCAAATTATAAGTCAATATAATTCTTACCATACACCTTCTGCATCTCCCCTTTTTCTCAAATTTTAATTCAATCTAATTCATACCATACACCTTCTGTATCTCCCTTTTTCTCAAATTATAATTCAATCTAATTCTTACCATACACCTTCTGTATCTACCTTTTTCTCAAATTATAATTCAATATATTTCTTACCATACACCTTCGGTATATCTCTTTTGGTTAAATTAAATTTCTAACTCAATCTAATGCTTGCCATACACCTTCTATATCTCCCTTTTTCTCAAATTATAATTCACTCTAATTCTTACCATACACCTTCTATATCTCACCATTTTCTCATTCTAATTCAATCTAATTCTTACCACACACCTTCTGTATCTCCTCTATTTTTCAGATTGTAATTCAGTTTAATTCTAATATACACTTCTGTCAGTTTTTCTCAAATTATAATTCAATCTAATTCTTTCCATACACTTTCTGTAACTCCACTTTTCTCAAATTATAATTCAGTCTAATTCTTACCGTACACCATCTCTCCCTTTTTCCCAAATTATAATTCAATCTGTTTCTCACCATGCACCTTCTGTGTCTCCCTTTTTCTCAAATTATAATTCAATCTAATTTTTATCATGCAAATATATGTCCCCTTTTTCTCAAATTATAATTCAGTCTAATTATCACCATACACCGGTATCTCCCTTTTTCTCAAATTATAATTCAATCTAATTCTTACCATTCACCTTTTGCATCTCCTTTTTTCTCAAATTATTCAATCTAATTTTTACCATACACCTGTATGTCCCTTTTTCTCAAATTATAATTCAGTCTAATTCTTACCATTCACCTACTGCATCTCCTTTTTTCTCAAATTATAATTCAATCTAATTTTTACCATACACCTGTGTCTCCCTTTTTCTCAAATTGTAATTCAATCTAATGCTTACCATGCCTATTTTCTATATCTCTTCTTGTTAATTTATAATTCAATCTAATTCTTACATGCACCCTTTTTCTCAAATTACAATTCAATTTGTTACTTACCTTACATATTTTCTATCTCCTTTTTTCTCACATTATAATTCAATGTAATTCTTACCATAAACCTTCTGTATCTCCCTTTTTCTCAGATTATAGTTCAATCTAATTCTTACCATACATATTTTCTATCTCCTTTTTCTCAAACTATAATTCAAACTAATTCTTACCATGCACCTTTTGTATATCCCTGTTTCTCAAATTATAATTTAATCTAATACTTAACATACATTTTCAATCTCCCTTTTCTCAAATTTTAATTCATTCTAATTTCTTACCATACACCTTCTGTATTCCCTTTTTCTCGAATTATAATTCAGTCTAATACATCCCATACATATTTTCTGTCTCCATTTTTCTCAAATTATAAGTCAATCTATTTCTTACAACACAACTTCTGTTTCTCCATTTTCTCAAATTATAAATCAGTCTAATACATACCATTCATATTTTCTATCTCCCTTTTTCTCAAATTATAATTATATCTAATTCTTGCCAAGTGCCTTCTGTGTCTCCCTTATCTCAAATTATAATTCAATCTACTTCTTTTCATGCACTTTCTGTATCTCCCTTTTTCTCACATCATAATTCAATGTAATTCTTACCACACATCTTTTTTTTCTCCTTTTTCTCAAATTATAATTCAATCTAATTCTTACAATACACCTCTTGTATCTCCCTTTTTCTCAAATTATAATTCAGTCTGATTCTTGCCATACACCTTCTGTATCTCCCTTTTTTACAAATTATAATTTAATCTAATGCTTACCTTATATATTTTCCTCTCTCTCTTTTTCTCAAATCATAATTCAATACACTTACAATTCACTTTCCATATTTCTTTTTCTCAAATTATAAATCACCTAATTCTTACCATTCACGTTCTGTTTCTCCATATTTCTTAAATTATAATTCAATCTAACACTTACCATACATGTTTTCTATCTCCCTTTTTCTCAAATTATTATTCAATCTAATTCTTACCATACACCTTCTGTATCTCACTTTTTCTCAAATTATAATTCAGTCTAATAATTACCAACAAATCTTCTATCTCCCATTTTCTCAAATTATAATTCAATCTAATTCATACCATAAACCTACTCTGTTACCCTTTTTCTCAAATTATAATTCAATCTAATACTTACCATGCATATTTTCTATCTCCCGTTTTCTCAAATTATTATTTTATCTAATTCTTACCATACACCTGTATCTCACTTTTTCGCAAATTATAATTCAATCTAATAATTACCATACATATTTTATATCTCCTTTTTTCTCAAATTATAATTCAATATAATACTTACCGTACATATTTTCTATCTCCCTTTTTCTCAAATTATAGTTCTATTTAATTCTTGCCATACACATTTTGTAGCTCCCTTTTTCAGAAATTGTAATTCAATCTAATACTTACCTTACATATTTTCTATCTCCCTTTTTCTCAAATTATAATTCAGTTTAACTCTTACCATACACCTTCTGTATCTCCCTTTTTCTCAAATTATAATTCAATCTAATCCGAGCCATACACCTTCTGTATCTCTCTTTTTCTCAAATTATAATTCAATATAATACTTACCATACAACTTCTGCATCTCCCTTTTTCTCAAAATATAATTTAAGCTAACTCTCACCATACACCTTCTGTATCACCATTTTCTCACATTCTAATTCAATCAAATTCTTACCATACATATTCTGTATCTCCCATTTTCTAAAATTCTAATTCAATCTAATTTTTACCATACACCTGCATCTCCCTTTTACTCAAATCATCTTTCAATCTGATTCTTACCATACACCTTCCGTATCTCCCTTTTCTCAAATTATATTTCAATCTAATACTTACCAAACATATCTTCTACCTCCCATTTTTCAAAGTATGAATCAATCTAATTATTACCATTCAACTTCTGTATCTCCCTTTTTCTCAAATTATAATTTAATCTAATACTTATCATAGTTATTTTCTATCTCCCTTTTTTGTCAAATTATAATTCAATCTATTTCTTACCATACACCTTGTGTATCTCCCTTTTTCTCAAATTATAATTCAATCAAATAATTACCTTACATATTTTCTACCTACCTTTTTCTCAAATTGTAATTCAATCCAATAATTACCTTATATTTTTTCTACCTACCTTTTTCTCAAATTATAATTCAACCTAATTCTTACCATAAACCTTCTGTATCTCCCTTTTTCTCAAATTATAATTCAATTTAATACTTACCATACGTATTATCTATCTCCTTTTTTCTCAAATTATAATCCAATCTAATTCTTACCATAAACCTTCTGTATCTCCCTTTTTCTCAAATTATAATTCATTTTAATACTTACCATACGTATTATCTATCTCCTTTTTTCTCAAATTATAATTCAATCTAATTCTTACCATACACCTTCTGTATCTCCCCTTTTCTCAAATTATAATTCAACCTTATACTTACCGTACATATTTTCTATCTCTCTCTTTCTCAATTTGTAATTCAATCTGATTCTTACCATACAACTTTTGTGTCTTCCTTTTTCTGAAATTATAACTCAATCTAATACTCACCATACACCTTCTGTATCTCCCTTTTTCTCAAATTATAATTCAGTCTAATACTTATCATACTTATTTTCTATCTCCCTTTTTCTCAAATTATCATTCAATCTAATTCGTACCATACACCTTCTGTATCTCCCTTTTTCTCAAATTATAATTCAATCTAATACTTATCATACACATTTTCTATCTCCCTTTTTCTCAAATTATAATTCAATCTAATTATTACCATACCCCTTCTGTATCTCCCTTTTTCTCAGACTATAATTCAATCTAGTACTTACTTTACATATATTCTATCTCCCTTTTTCTCAAATTATAATTCAGTCTAATTCTTACCATACACCTTTGTTGTGCCCGACATATTATTTTCCCTTCTTGTCTGCATTTTTCTTCTAAGTTGGCGAAACAGTCGTCCACAGCGTCTCTTCCATCGTCGCCTGCTTAAAGTCTGTTATTTCTAAGGGAATTATATTAAGGTAATTATATCTCTCAGAAAGGCGTATTGGAGATGAACTGGTAGTTTTTGTTCTTTAATGATGAATGTAAACTATAAACTTAAGTACAATTTATGGTTACAGTTTCTATCTTGAAATCACTCTTTAGACAGTATAGTTAAGTCTGTTTGGGACCACGAAAGCAAGGGTGGACTCTGACTCGAATGCTCTTGTTATCTCCCAACTCCTCCCTTTCAGTGCCCCATTGGAAGATTTTATCTGTAAGGCTCCCCTCGAACGGTTGATTGGGAAGGACGGTGGTGGGTGTTGTTAAAATCTCTCCTTAGAGGATTTGATTGGAAGTGATCTCAGGAGGAGGTGTAAAGGACTCCTCCCTACAATGTTTGATTGGAGAGGTGTTGAACTACATCACTTGTCCAGTCCCTTTTTTATGGAATTTCCATGAAAACAGCTCCTGTTGAAGGCGGGGTTATAGATATGGCTGGAATTTTAGCTTCTGACGAGGTGGTGAGTGATCCTTAGTCAGCTAAATCGCGAGGGCACAGTTTCCAGATTTTGCGATCAGTTTTATGGCCCTGGGCGCTATATACTCGCTCACTGTTTTGAGTTCGTGCAAGACGGTTTCTTGCGGTTTGCGTACTCAGCACTTCTAGTCTCGCAATTCATAACAACCAAGGCTTAATTGTTGTTTCTCTCTCTCTCTCTCTCTTCTCTCTTTATTCTTTCTCGCTCTGTCTCTCTCTCTATTCTCTCTCTTTCCCTTTATGCTTTCCTATCTAATTTTTCCCTATATCACTGCAATACTCGGCCCTGCTATCTCACACTGCCTTCAGTGTGACAATAAAAGAAAATATATAGTTTAAATGGATAATTGTAAATCTACATATAAAACAAAGCATTTATGTGATTGCCCACAATGTAAACACTCAAATTATTGAACAACTCATGTCAGTGCAACAATGGCAAAACAGCAGATCAACAATATATTGTAGGAATTCATACACTATACAATGAATCATCACTTAAAAGAAATATTCATACATACATTGAATTATCACATTGTAAAATGGTTAACTGAAATAGTGAATATATAATGAAAATCAACAGCATATAGAGAAATTGGCAATAAACCATGTCTATAAGAACATTATTCTTCTTCCTTGGCCCTTTTAATTTCTTTTATAATCTTCTCAATATTTGAAATTACTACACGTTTGACTAAAATTGCAAATACCACAATTACAAGTAATATTATGATCAAATTGAACAGAGACAAAATTGGTGAAACCTTTTCTTTGTAGTAGAAAAACTCATCTACCAATGGTAACTTATTCAGTTGTTTTAATTTTAACTGAGACAAGTGAAACTCTTTGATATTCTTAGAATAGTTCATGTATGGGATGTTTTTCTTGAAACTAAATTCAGTGAAAACATGAGGTTCACAGTACAACTTGTTTGGTATCACTAACTTGCAAGTCTTATCAAAAGCATGAACATTCATGAAATTAATTTCTGTACTTAGATTATGGCAGTTGATTATGGCTGTTACAGTATTTAGTGAAAACACAAAAATTGACTGTTCTACTAAGATGGAAACAAATCTGTGTTTGGATAAACTTGTACATAATTCTTTTTCTTGATTTTTGTTGTCAATTATGTCTTGAACACATGGATAGGCATTAGTAGTTTCGTATAGGTTATCAAGGTTGCAGATGTTTTCCTTTTCCTTTAAAATTATGCAGTATTTTAATTGAATATCAGTAATAAATGACACCGTTAATCTATGTTCCTCTAATGCAAAATGGATGTTGTTGACATTTGAAATGATTACATTTTCCTTTATCAACATGGGGAAAGGATGTATGGACATCAGTACATCTGCATCTTTCTGATTAAATGGTAACACTAAAATAATCTTATCCTGCACCATCTTTGTGGTTATCAAATTATAATAGGTTATAACATCCCTTACTATAGGGGTATAATCCCCTCTACCAAAAAAAAAAATTAATTATATCTTCTAATTCTTTAGGAGTGATTAATGTTGGGTTTAACATTCCCTTATAAGCTAACAAGACTGCATTTAACATGTCTCTATGTTCTTGCAAGATAATTTCACTTTCTAGTATAAAATTCTGCAAAAAACTGTTCATTTTCTGTCATATTTAGTTCCTTTGATATATTTTTATTGACCCTGGTAATGAATACCTTTAGCTTTTCTATTTCTTGGGCATTTAAGTTCTGAGAAGTTATCACTTTATTTAGCACGGTACCTCTGGCTGCTGCCCATTTTTCCCGTCTTTCAATGCGATCCCTTTCTTTTTCTACATTAGATTCAGTTGCGACTCCAAATAGTTGATTCAGTGCTGTTCCTATAAAAGGTAAGAGGATCTTTTGGACCTTGTATTTAGGGTATTTCCTATGTCATTATCTAATATTTTCAACAATGGTAAGGCACTGTTATTATCACTCTTCTGTATTATGGATTTGAGTTCTTTTTGAACATCTTTCAAAGTCATTTCATGAATAAGCACTTAAGACACATGTATACTTACAATTCCTAAATCCTTTATTAATTTCACAGATCCCTTTTTCTCTAGTAGTGCACCCTTTCGGATGACAACTTCGGATGACATGAAATGAAGTATTACTATTATTGAGATGAGCCACATGTTTGTATCTGTAAGAACAAGCCTTATCAGATATTCTCTATACATGATGTATTTCAATTTCTACAAACACTTTTTACATATATTTCAATTCAACACTTTACATAAACTTATCTTTTTCTTAACTCATATCTTTTGTTTATATGTTCTTCCATATTTTCCTTCAATACTTCTTTTAACTTTTTAGTGGACCAAGCGTCTGCTTTTATTACCTTCACATGATTCCAATGAACTACCCTTTCCTTTAGATCATTCTAATTAATAATTCTAAGCTTATTTAATTTTAACACTTCTAATACTCTATAAGGACCATGAAATTTAGGAGAAACCTTTACATCAGGACCTTCTGGAATACGATTTTGAACATATACCTGAGCATCTACTATAATGTCTGGTTTAGTCGTATTTTTGTCATAGTACTTTGCGTGGATTTTATGATATTCATTAAGTCTAGTCCTCATTTGTTTGATCGTTTCATAAGTACGTCTAGTTTTCCATGCAATATAGTCATCATAATTATAAGTATGTCGGGGTGGAGTTGCATCATCTAGTAAGGCATTAGGTAGTCTCTTTTGATACCCATACAATAAGTAGTGTGGTGATTCTCCTATTGTCTCATTTACAGTACTGTTTATAGTAAACTGCACGTCTTCCAAAGCTAAATCCCAGTCTTCTGTATTAGGTTTAACTAAAGTTTTCAGGATATCCTTTATTTTAGGATTTGTTCTTTCTACTGCTCCATTTGAACTTGGTTTATATGCTGCTATTTGACATTTATTCATCTCGTAAAATTCATATGGTCTTCTTAAAAACTCACTAGTAAAGTCAACTGCATTATCAGAAAGAAGAACTGTGGACATGAATGTCTCGTGATAATTCTAGAGATAAGAGCTTCTGCTACTGTAATTGTATCTCTATTTCTTACTGGTACAATCTCTACATATCTGGTTAGATAGTCTAGAAAGACTAGTATTTGTTTATTGCCTCTAACAGTGGTAGGAAATGGACCTAAAAAGTCCATTGACACAACCTGGAACGGATTTAATTCCGATGGATATTTTTCAAGTGGAGCCTTTGGATTTATGTTACCCTTATTTCTATTACAAACCACACAATTTTGTACAAAGTTCTTGGCATCTTCACTATAATGTGGCCAAAAATAATTTCTGGTTATGATTCTACATGTCTTTTTAATTCCTGGATGTCCTGCTAACTTGTATGAGTGGGTTAGTTCTAAAACTTCTCTGATTAGTGTTTTTGGGATGTATAGACGAGAATAACCATTCTTCTCTGTTGGACTTTTATACAATAATCCATTGATTAAAACAAAATCAGGTTTTAAAGATTCATCTGTCATTAACTGTCCTATTATCTGTCTGATTTCTGTATCATTTCCTTGTTGTGTCTGTACTCTTTCTAAGTGTAAGTCTACTACTTGACAGCTAAAACAAAAGGTAGGCCTATTAGTGGTAATACATTTCTCTGTTTCTTCTTGGGATCTGGATAATGCATCTGCTAGTGTATTAAATTTTCCTGGAATATATCTGAATTCTGGAGCAAATTCTAACACACTAATGAACCATCTATTGAACTTCATGTTATTTGTAAAAGTTCTCTTCTAAAACAAATCACTAATGGGTTTGTGATCGGTAAGTGCATTGACTTTATGCCCTCGAAGTATGTGCCTAAATTTCTTTAATCCCCAGTATAATGCTAAACAATCCCTTTCTATTGTGCTATAATTTCTCTCTGCTGCATTTAAGACTCTACTGGCATAATATACTGCCCTCATTCTAGGTTTGTCCTTTTGTAGTAATACAGCTCCTAGCCCGGTACTTGAGGCGTCACAGGCTAAGTAGAAGTCTTTGGAGAAATCTGGGTAGACTAATACAGGATTCCTGGTCATTTGACTCTTTAGCGTTTGGAAGGCTGTCTCTTGCTCTTTATTCCATTCATATTTGACATCCTTCTTTGTTAATTCTGTTAATGGTTTGGCTGTTGTAGCAAAACCCTTAATGAAAGGTCTATAGTAGCCTACCATTTCTAGGAATCGTCTCAATGCTTTCAAATTTGTAGGAGCTGGATATTCAACTATTGCCTTTATCTTGCCTGCTTGCATTCGCAGACCATCTTCACTAATTACATGACCTAAGTATTCCAAGGATTTCATAAAGAATTGACATTTCTTTAATTTGATTTTTAGTCCTTCTATTCTTAATCTTTCTAGGACTATTTCTAAAGTTTTGAGGTGACTTTCTAAATCTTTACTAAAAATGATAACGTCATCTAGGTAAACTGCAACATTTTCCAGGTCTCCTAGAATTTGCATCATTAATCTAACAAAAGTTAAAGGAGTCGAAGTGAGTCCAAATGGCATGACTTCAAATTGCAAGTGTTTCTTATGTGTGCTGAAGGCTGTGTATGGTTTCGACTCTTCGTCTAAAGGTACTTGCCAGTATCCACTAAGTAAATCTAAAGATGAAAATATCCTTGCACCTCCTAATTGAGCTAACATATCTTGAATTACTGGCATTGGCATTCTATCGGGGATGGTGTTGGAATTTAACTTTCTATAATCTATCACAAGTCTCCAATTTCCATCTTTCTTTGGAACAAGTAGCAATGGCGAATTATATGGAAATTTGGAAGGAATGACTACCCCATCTTTCTTCATTTCTTCTATCAAATTATCAACTATGGGTCTTTGGCTTATGGGTAATCTGTAATTAGGAATAAAGAATGTATTTGCTCCATCATCTAACAAAATTCTATGTTGTAGGACATTTGTTCTACCTAATTTATCTCCTTCTATAGCTATTACATCTCTGTATTTTTCTAATACCTGAATTAGTTTATTCTTGTTTTCTGGGAAATCTGTTTTATTCATCTCTTTGCTTAATTCAGACCTTTGACCAGTTACAGAAAAAAATGCTTTTTCTTCTAGTGTTAGTAAAGGATTGTTTATGGGTATTCATTTGCAAAAGACAATGCCTGCATATAGTGTTAGTTTGTTATCTGAGTAGTTTTGGACATAAACTTCGCAAGTTATTACCCTTCATGTCGACTAAGGAATTATCCATTCTGACAAATTCTGGCAATTCTTCATTTAATAACAGAATGTCTTTAACTTCTATTTCTTCTTTTCCCCTTAAATGTATTTTTGTTAAACACTTTGGATGCAAAATTACTTGTCTATTAAGTATGAACTGTTTTTTATTAACTTCAGCAGTGCTTATGCAACATACTTCTTCATCTTCTATATCTGCAAAGTAACAAGGTTCTGCATATTCACTAGCTTCTTCAGTTACTGCTATTACATTATTTATATCTACTTTATTTATTTTGTTTAATAACAATACTTCATTTACTAATTTTCCTTCATTATCACAACTTATTACTACATCGCTATAGCTATCGGTATTTATCTCTGTATATTTATCAGTATAGGCGCCTTGTTTTTCGTCATATTCAGAATCTCATTGATCACCATTATTTATATCTAGGCCATTTCTTTCTTTGGAGTGTATAATTTCTTGATGTGCACATCTTGGTTTACTATTCTGTAATTGTGGGAATTCCTCTTTTCTATCCTTTTCCATTTTATCTTGATTGCTCTCTTGATGGTAATTTATTTTTTGTACTCGTATGTCTTTCTCGCTTGTCGAAGTCGTCTCAGACAAATTGATCAGATTTAGGTGAAACTTTTCTTCTTCAAGCACAAAGCATACGCTCCTTTGATTATCCTGTGTCAGGCTAATTCTTCCTTCTCTGCAATCCAGGATGATTCCACATCTCTTCAGTAGATTAAATGAGAACAATACTTGTGCGGGAAAAATCTGTCTTCTAGAACTATAAAACTTTCAACAGATTTATGTGACGAAATGTCTATTTCTAAGTTCACATTTCCTAAACTTATAATCTGTTTACTCCTTTTATTATTCTGCTTTGACCCTGAATTAATGTTTCTTTAACGCCTAATTATTTGGTTAATGTGTGTTTATCAATTATGTTTACAGTACTACCTGAATCCATAAGCACAGTACACATCTTTTTATTTATGGGAACTTTAATGATAGGTAAATCCTTTCTGGTTATTTCTTCTTCGTCCACGGAAAGTACTACTTCTTTACTCTGCAAATAGGAAAATGCGGATGAACCTTCATTCCCCTTTTTGCTAATTCTTCTGTTTTTAGATTATCTTCTTGAAGGGACTTTCTTGCTATCTTATGTGTAGGGATAATTTGTCATTGACTTGAAGACTTATTTGATGTTGAGCGATTGCTGCTTAATTCAACTACTTCTGTATTTCCTTCTTGGTTTCCGAACCAGCAATTCCTGGTTAAATGTCCTACTTTCTTGCAAATCGTGCAAATTCTAGGCCTTCTGCACTCGTTTGTAGAATGATTGGTATACCCGCAGTTTTCACAGGCTGTCTTTGGTCTCGCTCCTTGAGCGGAATAGTTCACTTGAGTTGAATTATTTGTGTTTGAGTGTTGACCATATCTATAAGGTTTGGGAGGACCACACTTTGTTTGATTCTGTCTTCCTTTCTGGTTTGGATTCCATTTTCTTGAGTATTTTGGGCATATTTTCCTTGAAAGGTAGTTGGTCTATTCCCTACTTGTCTGGAATTATCATTGAACTTGCTATTAATTTTAAAAGTAGGATTATTATTTCTGCCTTTCCTTTCATTTTGTGCTTCTGTTGTTCCTACAAATTCCTTGGAGAGATTTATCTCTTTCTTTTGTATTTCTTCTCTCATCGTTTTCAATGTTTGAAGGCTGTCTTTCTTTGGATCAATTTTTATTTTTCTGAAAGCCTTCTTTTCCTCTTCTGCAAGGGCATTATATATTGTTCCAAATGACAAGTAATTCAAACATGTCTTAGATCAACTAAATTATTGACATTATCACCAAACTGTGTCTTATCTCCTATAGTAATGCCTGTTTTCTTTAAGTCTTCTGTTATTTTATCTATTGCATTCTCAACACTTGCATACAGATTAGCTATTGTTTTATATTGTGAGTTAAGGAATCTAGTTATGTTATATAAACTGTCAATCTTATTTACTGATTCACAGAGTGATAAACAAATTTCTTTGAATTCCGCATAGTTATTAAGTTTGCTAAAACTTGTGGAATTCAGAGTTTTGTGGGCGTCACCATGTTCTGAATTTATGAGAAGCAAGGCTTCATTTATTTTAGTTCTTTCATCAGTTATTCCCCCTGAAGTTAAGTGACTATCTGCATCTGCGAGCCAGTGATTTACTGTATAAGATTTGAGTCGACTTTTGTCAGGATTTAAATCATCCACCTGCCCACAGAAGCATGTGGCTGTTGTTATTACAGCTGCTTGATTCATATTGCGAAATTGGAAGATGCGAGTATTATTGGTATTGTTACTATTATTATTACTGTTAGGATTATTGGAATTATTAACACTATTTTGGTTCTGGTTAGTTGTGTTATTATTGTTAGTATTACCTTGCACTGAAGTTGAGTGGGAAATTAGTCTTGGAATTCGGCTACGTCTGAGTGTCGACAATCTTAAATTGTATGGTGAATGGCTAACTGTGTTCAGTAATTCATCAAAAACTCTTTGCATTTTAAAAAAAAAATTATTCAAATTGAGTACATCATTTGTGTATTTATATAAAAAGTTTTATACTATGCACACAGTACCATAAAATAAAAGAAACCATCAAAATATAACAGTAAAAAAATTAAATTCTTAAATTGAGTTCAAGTGCACAAGTAAACTAAATCCTTAAAAGTAATCATTCAAATACACATACAATCTTATGCAAAACTGGGCATCATATCATAAAAAAAAAATTCATCACAATGAGTACACAAAATTGCATATATTTACTCAAAATATTTATCACCGAGTGAAAAAAAATAAGTATTTCCCTATCTAAATTATTTACTAAACAAATAATTATCATAGAGAGAGTAATAATGGTAATTACACTTGAAAAAATTTAATTCACTAGAGTGAGTTTCCTTAATTTTCAATTTGATAAAGAGATGTTAAATAATCTTCACTCTATTATAACTTTAAAAATTCTTCACTTCTTCGCACATTTAAAGAGAGAGAACAGTAAATCTCATTTTCTCGATAACTTACAGGTTGTTGTTATTGCGAAGTCGTCAAGTTGTTTTTTTTTGTTGTTGCCGCCTTCAGAGCTTCGTTGAAACACACTCTGCATTGTTTCTGTTACACTCGTAGTGATAGTTTATTAAACACACTCGCTGCCAGTTGTTACTGTCAATGTTTTATCTCACTTTGTTGTTGTTAATCGTTCTGTGTTTTGCTTCTTCGTGGGTCACCAATACTGTTTATGTTCACTTCTGTTTGATGCTCTATTGCAGGATTTTATTTCTTCATGTTAGTTTTGCTTGCCGTCGTAAAATCTAAGTTCGTTTGGTAGATTTTCGTTTCACTGTAGCTTAAGTAATTGCACTGATATTTCTGTTAATGTCTGTTTGTTTCGTCTCGCCTTCTGGATCCAATTTAGCTACCATCATTTTATGTCGTGCCCGACATATTATTTTCCCTTCTTACCTGCATGTTGGGACGAGCATAATTAAATACAGGGCCAGATACAAGGTTTATTGTGAATCCGTTACAACAACTTGCCGCCAAGGACCAGCACACCGGCCGCATGACAACACAACCCCGGAACTGAGAACTCAAAAACAAAAGACGTTCACATCAGGGAATAGAATCAGAATTAACAAAGGATTACCTTTTTTTTTTATCTAAAACTCTACATCCCTTATCCCTAGAAAAGCAATAATATTCCAGTTTAAAACATCAGACAATAAATAATCAATACTTCTTCCAAAATATGTTACAAATATGAAAACAAAACAACATGATAAATACAGCATATTTGTATATATTTATAAATCAAGTCGATCTGGAGGTTTACTTATTCTACTGGATCGCCTTAACATTGGCGGTTGTACTGAACATTCACTATCATTATTTACAGTTACTTCTGTGGGTTCTTCAGCCCCACTATTATCACATGGTACATTAGTGTCTGAAATGAAAGCACTAGAATCACTCAAATTTACAGATGACTTAGAATTATTGGATAACACTTCTTTATTGGATTGGTTAAAGTCACCCATATATCTATGCATAATCTGATCTGCATGTCTTGTCCAAATAATATTACCAAAACTCTGTACTTCCACCTTATAATTTCTCAACCCAAGTACTTCCACAATCTTTCCTTCCACCCATGGTGAACCTTTCCCAAAATTACGAACAAACACAGCATCATTGACTTTATACAATTTACCTTCCTCCTGGAAAATTTCATCCTCATTTTCCTTAAAGATTTGTCTTTCAGTTTAACTGATTCAACACTACCTTTGAAATTCCTACTGAACATTATTTCTGCTGGGGCCTTACCCGTGGAAGAATTCACAGTCCTCCTATAGTTATACAAAAATCTACAAATTCTGGTCTGAATATCTCCCTTCTTAAATTTTCCCAGGCCCTCCTTGAATGTTCTCACCGCCCTTTCAGCCAGACCATTGGAGGATGGATGATAAGGAGCTGGTGTTACATGCTTAATACTATTTTTACACAAGAACTCCTCC
This sequence comes from Macrobrachium rosenbergii, assembly GCF_040412425.1. Classification (NCBI taxonomy): domain Eukaryota; kingdom Metazoa; phylum Arthropoda; class Malacostraca; order Decapoda; family Palaemonidae; genus Macrobrachium; species Macrobrachium rosenbergii. Next base: position 49,993,386 of record NC_089781.1, on the reverse strand, counting down.
ATCTCTTGAGAAACAAAATTTGGAGCATTATCTGATACAATGATATCAGGTATACCAAAATTACAGAATGTCTTCCTCAAATGACCAATGGTAACAGCTGACGTAGTGGAACTAGAAAAATGAATATCCAAAAATTTAGGCTATGAGAATCTACAATTATCAAAAATATTTACCATCCATCGGTCCTGCATAATCTATGTGCAGTCGAGACCATGATTTACCAACAAAAGGCCAAGACAATGTAGGAGCTCGAGGATTTGTAAAATTCGTAAAACAAATGCTACAATTCTTTTGTGACTTCTCCTATGTCCTGGTCTATCTTTGGCCACCATACCCAATTCCTTGCCTCAGCTTTCATAGCATTTATACCATTATGCCCACAATGCAAATGGTTCAAAACCTTACATCTTAACTCAACAGGAATCAAAACCCTATTTCTATACAATATTACATCATTATGGAGAGATAAATCATCTTTTACAGAGGCATATTCCAAGTGACATATTATGTTCCTTTGACCATCCCAGCTTCAAACGATTTTTCAACTGAGACAATACAGCATCCTTATTGGTGAAATGTTTAACTGCCTGAAAAGAGATGTCATCAAAATCAAGTAATTCAACCAATTTAACATACTCAGCTGGTGAACCAGAATGAAAATCATCATCAAGTGGCAATCTGCTTAAGGCATCAGTAATTACATTTTCCTTCCCAGGTTTGTGAACTAATTCATAATCATACTGAGATAACAACAAAGTCCATCTTTGTATTCTAGAATTAGCATTACATGGAATCTGTTTCCCTCTTCCAAAAAGTCCCAGTAATGGTTTATGATCAGTTCTAGCAACAAAATTCCTGCCAAGCAAAAATATCTAAAACGTTTCACAGCAAAAATAAGAGCTAATCCTTCTTTATCTAACTGAGAGTAGTTCCTTTCTGCTTTAGATAGTTTTTTACTTGCAAAATAAATTGTTTTTTTCTTGGTCACCAACCTTTTGCAACAAAACACACCCCACACCTACAGGAGACGGATCCACTTCAATGATTAAAGGACTATCCCATCAAAACTAGTCAGCACTTTGGACTAGGAAAAAAATCTCTTTTAATGCCTTCAAACGCCTTCTGCTGTACTGAAGTCCATCTAAATTTTACATTTTTCTTCAACAAATCATACAAGGGAGCTAGCTTAGAAGAAAAAGTCTTTACAACCATGCAATAGTAAGTAATCATACCTAAAAAGATTGAACTTCTTCAACAGAAGTAGGACATGGGCAATCTAAAATAGCTTTCAGTCCCTTTGAAGATGGCTTGACTCCTTCACCTGAGATGTGGTATCCTAAATATTCAATAGATTCAGCCTCCAAAACAGTCTTAGTCTTATTTATTTGTACATTATGTGCTTGCAAAAGTTCCAAAACCTTTCTTAATCGGTGATCATGCTCCTTTTTGCAGCACCACTTACAATAATATCATCTAAATAAGCAGCTACACCCTCCACATTTGCCAACAGTTGAGAAATAAACCTTTGGAAAATACCAGGAGATGAGGACAAGCCAAAAGGTAAACGCTTATATTTAAACAATCCTTTATGAGTATTAATTACTAAGTACTCTTTGACTTTTCTCATCAACAGGTATTTGAAGATAAGCATTCTTTAAATCAATTTTGGAAAAAACTTTCCTTACCAACAACAGATAACAATTGCTCTATCTTTGGTAACGGGTACCTGTCACAATGAATTTGTTTATTTAAAATTTTAAAATCTCCACAAATCCTCATTTCAACCTTATTTTCTTTCAATACAGGTACAATAGGAACTGCCCATTCACTATGTGATATGGGTTCCATCATTTCATCCGCTACTAGCTTATCTAAGGCATCTTCAATCATTTTCTTGTAATAAAAAGGAACTGTGCGTGCTTTCATAAACTTTGGGGTAGCATTACCTTTTAAATGACTCTTAGCCAAAACACCAGCAATAGGTTTACTTGAATCTACCAAGTAATTATCTAGCAGCTTTCTGCACTCACATTAGCAACCTTTATTACTCTAGTACCTTCATCTATTCCAGCCAGATAAATACCTACTTGCTGCATTAAATCTTTACCACACAAATTTGTATTACAAGAATCAACAACATAAAATACCTGAGAAACCTTTGTGCTATTATAAAGTACAGGAGCTAACACTTTGCCCAAGACATCAATTTTCATATTATCATAACCTCTTAGCTTTTTTATTGCATTGTTCCATATTTAGTTTTAACCTATGTACCCACTCTTTGGTTATAGTAGACACAGCAGCGCCACTGTCAATCTCAAATGGAACTAAATTCTGATTAATACTGAAATAAAATTCATCAGAATTAAGAGCAAAAATCTTTCCTTTAACCATTAACAATCTATCATCACTGTTGTCTTCATAATCATCAATAGTTTTTACAGCCTTCTTACCTTCAGCCCTACTACTGGAAGCCTTATACCTAGGTTTAACACTACTAGGCCTATGAAGAGACAAATCTTTGTTTGCCTCTCTACACACCCTTTTTAGATGACCTTTCCTTTTACAAATGTTACAAGTCAGATCTTTAAACCAACAGTCTATACTCTCATGAGAAAAACCACAATGCTTACAAGATGACTTTTCTTTTCTCACTGAACTAACCTGTGGCTGTGATTCGTTCCTCTCACCCACAAAGGCTTTTTCCATGTTCAAAATTCTTTCTAAAACTGCACTAGAGGTCATAGCTTGGAGATCAATATTCAAAGCAACTAAATTGGGAAAATATACTTCATTGTCCACTGCCATAAACAACTGATCTCTGACTCTTGAATCGAAATGATTACCAAAATTGCAATCTTTTGCTAAAGCCTTGAGGTCAGCATACAAACTATTCACTGTCTCATCCCTCCTTTTTTTCTTTGTTGAAAAGCTATTAGGCTACGATGATAAGAAGGTTTCACAATGTAATGTGATTTCAATACAGCTACAAGGTCTTTCTATGGTAAATCAGGAGCACACAAATTACCCAGTACACTAAAAACATCAGTTCCAATCGACACTAGCAAAACATTTTTCTTTTTGTTATCTTCCTCAATTCCAAGATTACTAAAATTAGCTTCTAATAAACTAAGCCAAAGATCCAGGGTTATCTGAGAAGAATTAAAAGGATCAATCTTAATCTGAGTAGTCGTCGCCATCGTGAACAAAACTGCAAGATGAAGCAAAACTGTAGGTAGCAGCCTATATGCCAGGTAAGGTAGTGTAAAAGCACAATAAATCGAAGCATCAACTAGTACAGCTTGGGGAGTTGAAAATCCTCACCCCTAGCATAGGCGAACTCTGCCTAACCTCCGCACCATCGCCGTCAATCAACTGGCCTTACGGAAGTGTCCTCAGAGCCAGCAGGCTATGCTGAACTCATCAAAAATCCTGAAAAATCCTTACATCCACATGAAGTTCTTGTAGACCCTATGCTCCTCTGCATGGATTCTTGTAGAGTTTTAGATAAAAAAAAAAAAAAAAGGTAATCCTTTGTTAATTCTGATTCTATTCCCTGCTGTGAACGTCCTTTTGTTTTTGAGTTTTCGTTCCGGGGTTGTTGTGATGTGGCCGGTGTGCTGGTCCTTGGCGGCAAGTTGTTGTAACGGATTCACAATAAACCTTGAATCCGGCCCTGTATTTAATTATGCTCGTCCTATTGCTGGTGTTTTGGCTAAGATTCATTTAAAAGGTAATTGTTTGAAGCTGGGATGGTCAAGGGAACATAATATGTCACTTCTGGAATATGCCTCTGTAAAAGATGATTTATCTCTCCATAATGGTGTAATATTGTATAGAAATAGGGTTTTGATTCCTGTTGAGTTAAGATGTAAGGTTTTGAACCATTTGCATTGTGGGCATAATGGTATAAATGCTATGAAAGCTGAGGCAAGGAATTGGGTATGGTGGCCAAAGATAGACCAGGACATAGGAGAAGTCACAAAGAATTGTAGCATTTGTTTTACGAATTTTACAAATCCTCGAGCTCCTACATTGTCTTGGCCTTTTGTTGGTAAATCATGGTCTCGACTGCACATAGATTATGCAGGACCGATGGATGGTAAATATTTTTTGATAATTGTAGATTCTCATAGTAGCCTAAATTTTTGGATATTCATTTTTCTAGTTCCACTACGTCAGCTGTTACCATTGGTCATTTGAGGAAGACATTCTGTAATTTTGGTATACCTGATATCATTGTATCAGATAATGCTCCAAATTTTGTTTCTCAAGAGATGGAGGAGTTCTTGTTTAAAAATAGTATTAAGCATGTAACACCAGCTCCTTATCATCCATCCTCCAATGGTCTGGCTGAAAGGGCGGTGAGAACATTCAAAGAGGGCCTGGGAAAATTAAGAAGGGAGATATTCAGACCAGAATTTGTAGATTTTTGTATAACTATAGGAGGACTGTGAATTCTTCCACGGGTAAGGCCCCAGCAGAAATAATGTTCGGTAGGAATTTCAAAGGTAGTGTTGAATCAGTTAAACTGAAAGACAAATCTTTAAGGAAAATGAGGGATGAAATTTTCCAGGAGGAAGGTAAATTGTATAAAGTCAATGATGCTGTGTTTGTTCGTAATTTTGGGAAAGGTTCACCATGGGTGGAAGGAAAGATTGTGGAAGTACTTGGGTTGAGAAATTATAAGGTGGAAGTACAGAGTTTTGGTAATATTATTTGGACAAGACATGCAGATCAGATTATGCATAGATATATGGGTGATTTTAACCAATCCAATAAAGAAGTGTTATCCAATAATTCTAAGTCATCTGTAAATTTGAGTGATTCTAGTGCTTTCATTTCAGACACTAATGTACCATGTGATAATAGTGGGGCTGAAGAACCCACAGAAGTAACTGTAAATAATGATAGTGAATGTTCAGTACAACCGCCAATGTTAAGGCGATCCAGTCGAATAAGTAAACCTCCAGATCGACTTGATTTATAAATATATACAAATATGCTGTATTTATCATGTTGTTTTGTTTTCATATTTGTAACATATTTTGGAAGAAGTATTGATTATTTAATTGTCTGATGTTTTAAACTGGAATATTATTGCTTTTCTAGGGATAAGGGATGTAGAGTTTTAGATAAAAAAAGGTAATCCTTTGTTAATTCTGATTCTATTCCTGCTGTGAACGTCTTTTGTTTTGAGTTCTCGGTTCCGGGGTTGTGTTGTCATGCGGCCGGTGTGCTGGTCCTTGGCGGCAAGTTGTTGTAACCATTTGTTAGGATGAGCATAATTAAATACAGGGCCGGATACAAGGTTTATTGTGAATCCGTTACAACAACAACCCCGGAACCGAGAACTCAAAAACAAAAGACGTTCACAGCAGGGAATAGAATCAGAATTAACAAAGGATTAGCTTTTTTTATCTAAAACTCTACACTGCATATTTCTTCTAAGTTGCCGAAACAGTCGTCCACAGCGTCTCTTCCATCGTCGGCCACGCTACTGAGTCTGTCATTTCGAAGGGAATTATATTAAGGAAATTATATCTTAAAATCACTCTTGCTAGACAGTTCAGTTAAGTCTGTTTGGGACCACGAAAGCAAGGAGAAGCTGTGTCTTCTCTTAAGGGTGGACTCTAACTCGAATGCTCTTCTTCTGGCTTCTGGCTTCTCTGGAACCCCTCGTTTTTCTTGTTATCTCCCAACTCCTCCCTTTCAGTGCCCCATTGGAAGATTTTATCTGTAAGGCCTCCCTGTAGAGAAGCTAGGGAAATTAGGTAGAAAAGAGAGAGAGAGAGAGAGAGAGAGAGAGAGAGAGAGAGAGAGAGAGAGAGAGAGAGAGAGATGTAAGAATAAAAAGAGAGGCAGAGAGAACAGTGAGAACGCCTAAAAGCTGTTGTTATTATCGTGGATTCAAATACGCTGACCGAGGCAGGACTTTGCATGAACTCAAAAAAACAGTGAACAAGTATATCGCGTTAAAGCCATAAAAACGATCATAAAAGTGGGAAGTAGTGGCCTCACGATTAAGTTAACCAAATCATGAGTCAGCACAGCCAAAAAGCTGACAGCAGCCAGCTCTATAACCCCGCCTTCAACAGGAGGCGTTTTCTTGGAAATTCCAGGAAATTGGGGGCTGGACAAAGTGATGTACTTCAACACCCTCCAATCAAACATGCTAAGGAGGTGTCTTTCACACCCCCTCCTAAGACCATCTCCAATCAAATCCACTAAGGAGAGAATTGAATCACACCCACTACCGTCCTTCCCAGTCAACTGCTGAAAGGGGAGGCCTTGCAGATAATTCCTTCCAATAGGACCAAAAAGAGGTGGAGATTGCAGATAACAAAAATTCCAGGGATTCAACAGTCAGGGGATCAACAGGGGAGAGCAGATTAGAACTGTGTCCATCAAGAGAGAGTATGTCTCCCCTTGCTTTTGTGTTCCCCATATAGACTGAGTCAAGTTAATTATTCCAGAGTGATTTTGTTTATACCACTGTAACCTGTTAATTTTGTGCTGATCTTTATAATACTAAGTACTTATTAAAGTGAAGAAATTACCGATCTCGTCTCTATATGCCTTCCTGAGAGATATCAATACTAAAAATAATTTATCTTCAGAAATATACCAGTTGCAGAAAGCGAGGTGCTGTGGACACGCATAGAAGAAATCAAGGTAAGAAGTGAAAGACTAAAAACATACAACAGAGAAGAAAAGGCTTTACAAATGGTGGAAGCTTAAATGGATCCAGAAGGTGAGACAAAACAAATAAACATTAATGAAATTATCAGTGCAATTATTTAAGTTACAGTGAAACGAAATTCTACAAAACGAACTTAGATTTTTTTGGCAGCAACCAAACGTTATATGAAGAAATAGAATCTTACAAGAGAAAGTCGAGATCCAGTGTGAATAAAAACAGTATTAGTGCGTCCCGAAGAAGCAAAAACACATTTAGAACTGTTACCGTCAACAAATTGAACAAGACTCCGACAACCATAATAAGCCCAGTGTTTGCGAAGTTTCATCGAAGTGATTGAAAAACAACGCAGAGAATTTTCAACAAGATTCCGAAGGCGGAAACACGGCGAAAAACAACGCAGATGTAGAGAAATTTTTACGAGGATAAGGCGGCGAAAAACTCAACGAAATTACAACAACTTAGCGGTGTCATCATAACAACCACAGTAAGTCAGCAAGAAATGAATATACTGTTCGCCCTCTCTCTTAATATGTGAATAAGTGAAGATATATTTTTTTTTACATCTTTCCATAAGATTGAAAAATTAAGAAAACTCTCTCTAGTGAATAAAATTCCTTTTGCATAAATACCAGTATTACTCTCTCTATGATAATTAATTATTTAGTAAATAATTTAGATAGGGAATTAGTATTTTTTTCTCACTCGGTTGGTGATGATTGTTTGAGGAGTTATATATAAAATTGTGTACTCATTGTGATGAATTTTTGATGATATGATGCCCAGTTTCATATAAGAATTTCTTTTGTGTACTGAAGAAGGTTTTACTTGTGCACTTGAACTCAGTAGAGATTTTAATTGTTTTTGCTGTGACAATTTGACAAATTCTTTTAATTTTGGTACAATATAACAAACTTTTTTTTATAACTGATGTACTCTGATTGAATATTTTTTTTGTGTGTGGCCATGCAAAGAGTGTTTGATGAACTACTGAACACTATTAGACATTCACAATATAATTTAAGACCATCGACAATTAGATGAAGCCGAATTTCCAGAATAAATTCCCACTCCGCTGTAGTGCAAGGAAATACTGTAAATCATTGGCTAGCAGATGCAGATAGTCGTATAATTTCAGGGGGAATAACAGATGAAAGAGCTAAAATAAATGAAGCCTTGTTGCTAGTCAGCTCAGAACATGGAGACGCACATAAAACTTTGAATTCCACAAGTTTTAGCAAACTTAATAACTATGTAGAATTTAAAGAAATTTGTTTATCACTCTGGGAACCAGTAAATAAGACTGACAGTTTATATAACATAACTAGATTTCTTAACCCACAATATAAAACAGTTGCTAATTTGTATGCAAGCGTGGAGAATGCAATAGAGAAAATAACAGAAGACTTAATGAAGACAGGCATTACTATAGGAGATAAGACTCAGTTTGGGGAAAGTGCCCATAACTTAGCTGAGCTAAGACATGTTTTAAATTACTTGTCATTTGGAACAATATATAATGCCCTTGGAGAAGAGGAAAAGAAGGCTTTCAGAAAAATAAAACTTGATCCCAAGAAAACAAGCCTTCAAACATTGAAGACAATGAGAGAAGAAATCCAAAGGAAAGAGATAAATCTATCCAAGGAATTTGTGGGAACAACAGAACCACAAAATGAAAGGAAAGTCAGAAATAATAACCCTACTTTTAAAATGAATAAGTTCTATGATAATTCCAGACAAGTAGGAAATAGACCAAATACCTTCCAAGGGAAATATGCCCAAAATACTAAAAGAAAATGGAATCCAGATCAGAAAGGAAGAAACAATCTAACAAAGAGTGGACCTCACAAACCTTATAGATATGGTCAAAACTCAAACACAAATAATTCAACCCAAGTGAACTATTCCGCTCAAGGGGCGAGACCAAAGACAGCCTGTGAAAACTGTGGGTATACAAATCATTTTACAAACGAGTGTAGAAAACCTAGAATCTGCACGGGTTGTAGAAAGTAGGACATAAATGTCCTACTTTCTACAATGCAGATTCTAGGTTTTCTAAGAACTGCTGGTTTAGAACACAAGAAGGAAATAAAGAAATAGTGAATTAAGCAGTAACCGCTCAACATATAAGTCTTCTAGTCAATGACAATTTATACCTACACAGAATACAACAAGAAAGTCCCTTCAAGAAGATAAATTAAGAGTAGAAGAATTAGCAAAAAGGAGAAGTGAAGGTTCATCCGCACTATCCATATTGCAGAGTAAAGAAGTTGTATTTTCCATGGATGAAGAAGAAATAATCAGAAAGGATTTACCTATCATTAAAGTTCCAATACAGAATAAATTATGTACTGTCCTTATGGGTTCAGGTAGTACTGTAGGCATAATTGATAAACATACATTAACAAATTACTTAGGCGTTAAAGAAACACTAATTCAAGGTCAAAGCAAAATAATAAAAGGAGTAGCGGGTAAACAGATTAAAAGTTTAGGAAATGTGAACTTAGAAATAGACCTTTCGTCACATAAAACTGTTGAAAGTTTTATAGTTCTAGAAGACAGATTCTTTCCCTCACAGGTGTAGTATAGATGCAAAACATTGTTACTTTGCAGAGATAAAAAATGAAGAAGTATGTTGTGTAAACACTGCTGATGATAATAAAGTACAATTTATACTAAACAGACAGGTAATTTTGCTTCCAAAGTGTTTAACAAAAATACATTTAAGGGGAAAAGAAAAGATAGAAGTTAAAGACGGTCTTTTACTAAATGAAGAGTTACCAGAATTTGTCAGGATGGATAATTCTTTAGTCCACATAAAGGGTGATACTTGTGAAGTTTATGTCCAAAACTACTCAGATAACAAACTAATACTATATGCAGGCATTGTCTTTTGCAAAGGAATACCTATTAACAATCCATTACTAACATTAAAAGAAAAAGCATTTTTCTCTGTAACTGGTCAAACATCTGAATTAAGAAAAGAAGTGAGTAAAGCAAATTTTCCAGAAAAGAAAGATAGATTAATTCAAGTATTAGAAAAATACAGAGATGTAATAGCTATAGAAGGAGATAAATTAGGTAGAACAAATGTCCTAAGACATAAAATTGTATTAGATGATGGAACGAAACCATTCTTTATTCCTAATTACAGATTACCAATAAGCCAAAGACCCATAGCTGATAATTTGATAGAAGAAATGAAGAAAGATGGGGCAGTCATTCCTTCTAAATCTCCATATAATTCTCCATTACTACTTGTTCCAAAGAAAGATGGAAATTGGAGACTTGTGATAGATTATAGAAAGTTAAATTCCAACACCATCCCCGATAGAATGCCAATGCCAGTGATTCAAGATATGTTAGCTCAATTAGGAGGTGCAAGGATATTTTCATCTTTAGATTTACTTAGTGGATACTGGCAAGTACCTTTAGACGAAGAGTCGAAACCATACACAGCCTTCAGCACACATAAGGAACACTTGCAATTTGAAGTCATGCCATTTGGACTCACTTCGACTCCTTTAACGTTTGTTAGATTAATGCTTCAAATATTAGGGGATATAGAAAATGTTGCAGTTTACTGAGATGATGTTATCATTTTTAGCAAAGATTTAGAAAGTCACCTCAAAACTTTAGAAATATTCCTAGAAAGATTAAGAAGAGCAGGATTAAAAATCAAATTAAAGAAATGTCAATTCTTAATGAAATCTTTGGAATACTTAGGACATGTAATCAGTGAAGCCGGCAAGATAAAGGCAATAGTTGAATATCCAGCTCCTACAAATTTGAAAGCATTGAGACGATTCCTAGGAATGGTGGGCTACTATAGACCTTTCATTAAAGGCTTTGCTACAATAGCCAAACCATTAACAGAATTAACAAAGAAAGATGTCAAATATGAGTGAAACAAAGAACAAGAGACAGCCTTCCAAACACTAAAGAGTAAAATGACAAGGAATCCTGTACTCTTCTACCCAGATTTCTCCAAAGACTTTTACTTAGCCTGTGAGGCCTCAAGTACCGGGCTAGGGGCTGTATTATTACAAAAGGACAAAACAAGAATGAGAGCAGTATATTATGCCAGTAGAGTTTTGAATGCTGCAGAGAGAAATTATAGTACAATAGAAAGAGAATGTTTAGCATTATACTGGGGTCTAAAGAAATTTAGACACATAATCTTAGGACATAAAGTCAATGTACTTACTGATCACAAACCAATTTGTGATTTGTTTAAGACGAGAACTTTTACAAATAACGTGAAGTTCAGTAGGTGGTTCATTAGTGTGCTAGAATTTGCCCCAGAATTCAGATATATCCCAGGAAAATTTATTGTGATGTACATGCTCCATCACAACCTGCTGAACCATTAGTACTCACACCACCCCCAGAATACCCATTCCAGTCGACAGTGGTGGACATGCTACAGTTGGAGGGCCATATGTACATGGCCTATGCAGACAGGCTCACCGGGTGGCTGGAAGTGGCACACTTCCCACATGGCACAACGTCATCAAGAATTATATCAGTCTTGAGGACATACTTCACAAGATGGGGAGCACCAGAGCTAATCTCGACATATGGGGGCACAAACCTCATTAGTGAAGAGACCACATCATTCTTCAGAAAATGGGGGGTTACGGTACGCCTGTCGTCAGCCCATTACCCCCAGTCTAATGGAAGGGCCGAAGCAGCAGTCAAGACTGCCAAGAGGATCATCAGGTCTAACATAGGCAAAGGAGGCAGCCTCGATTGCAACAAGGCATCCCTGGCAATTCTTCAGTATCTCAATACACCCCTAAGGGGTTTGACAAGTCCCCAGCACAGCTCGCTATCGGCAGGCAGCTCAGAGATGGAGTGCCAACACCCAGACAGCATTACAAGGTGGAGAGACACTGGGATGAGATAATTCAGCGGAGGGAGCTACGAATGGCAGAGTCCCAAGAGGAGACCCCACCATATACTGGTACCAGGGAGCTTCTACCCCTGGTTGTAGGCTGCAGGGTAAGAGTGCAGGATCCTGTAACCAAAACCTGGGACCGATCTGGGTTGGTAGTGGAGTCTAAGGGCCACCGACAGTATCTTATTAGGCTGGATGGAAGCGGTCGGGTGTCACTTAGAAACAGGAAGCACCTGAAAGTGCTAAAACGGCAACCCCCAACGTCCTCAGCCATTCCCCCAAGCCTGGAACCTGCTCCACCTCGTCCAAAAAGGCGCACAGTGCAACCCTCATGGATGGGCGAGTATGTCATGGGTGATATCGAGCGTTAACCCATGCTTGTGCTTGTGTCACCTTGTACAGTTACATTTTGTTGTCCCTTAAGCTCATTTTATCTTTTGTTTTCAGTAAGTTGAACTGGATAGAAATTCTGTTGTGCAAACATATTTTATGCATGTACTATATATTGTTGCCATGCATGTCCTTGTATGTTGTGACACTCAGTGTTAACCATTGCTTTTGTCCTATGGGATCTTCCTTTTACAGCTTTCTTTGTCTATATATATGCATTTAATACATGTTTACTTATTATTTTCATTTAATATTTTGCCATTCTGCCATGCCATAATCTTAGGGGGGGGATGTAGGATGGTTGATTGTGTGTGATGTATGTTGTCAGGAGGAGAGCAGAATTGGCGCCAATGTTTCCCGCGCGTCTGCACCTTACTTGCAGTCACGCCTCTGTACTGATTGGACGTGTAATAAAGCACTGGAGTGTCCCACTGGTTTCCTTCTGCCTCTAACACTATATGAAATGTATGACAAAAACATTTCATCACAAATAAATCAGACACAACGTCCTTTAACTTTAGCCTACCATTAAAACATTAGATTCTCAGTTTTGTCTCTTTTATAATTTGTTTAATTTTAAATTTCTTAAATCAGTTACATATTAGTGTGGTATTCTCTCGTTAATTCGACTTCTACATTCTTTCTACCTTACGTTGCTTCGTGAGTAGGGGTAACAAAAACACATGTCTTACCTTTATGCATTTTATTTTCCAACTCACTACAGTTTGTCGCCAACTCGGGCGGGGTGGTTGTTTACATTCTGGTATGCCACAACAGAACCAGCGTTTGCTGATGCCTGGTGGTAGATTTACACATATGTTTTGGCTAATGTTTTAATACCTCTCCTTGATGAACAGTTTTGTTATAACTTGAGTAAGAAAGAAAAAAAAAATATTTTGCCTTTACAAACAAAATGTTCCAATCGAGTACATACAAACATTAAAGTACATTAAATGACGTGTAAACATGTAAGGAAGGTGTTGAGTGACATACTGGCTGGGTGTTGTCTAGTTTATTAGTGGTTCCTCACTGAATGAATGTACAGAATCTTCGAAGTTGTTATTGGCTGGTGCGAGCCGCAAAGTAGTTTCTACACACAGACAAGGCAAAACAGAGATTATGTTTTGGGCATCTGTGCTTGTCGACAGACAAACAGATGGCGATTGTGAGAGACATAATAAACGTACAATGATAAAACATATGTCAATGAAAAGGCCAGGAAATTCCACATATGAACATTTGCATGAGATTCGAGACAGATTAATGAATACAATGCAGTAGCATAATATACTGTATGTGAAATGGCGAGACGTTTGGCGTCTTCACAAACAGAAACATACATACAGTTTGATACAGAAGATTCGGTGGAACATTATGAGTACATGATCAGAATGCTTGCATGGCAATGCAAGTAGTGGTGATTGTACATGAATCGAGACAACAATGGTCAGAGAGAAACAGACAGGAATATTGTATGGTAGAAGTTGCATTCCTTTGAGCGATTGCCGCTGACGTACGGGAGGGAGAGAGAGAAAGCAGGATGCTTTGCCTTGTTCTGTCCGTGGCTGACTCACACGCACGTGTGCCCGTAGGACCGCCATGTGGTCCCTTACAAACGCACAAAAATAACACGATAAAGATGATACAACGCTGTAATAAAATTATTTGCTTAAACATCAAATATGGACAGTTTACAACAAAGAAAATATTCTAGTTAAGTAAATTCAAATATTTATATACACGAAATGACATGTAAGTACACAAAAACAAGATGATAAAGAGAATACAATGACATAGACAGTATAGCTGCTATGAGGCTTCAAGGAAAAGTCAGAGGTGAAAGACTGATTCTTTATTATTCTCGACAAGTGTTTATAAGACAAAAAGCGGACTGAAAGATAGCAAGCGACCCGAGAACCCCTGCGGCGTCCATACAGGATTTGTGCTTTTTAGCAAGCATAAAAATACGTACAACATTTGTTACATGACATATAAAAGGTAGATATACATATCGGCAGAAAAGCCGTACAATGATGCATAAGATGAGGTACACAAAGAATCTGAAATAAAGACAGGTAATATAATATACATGACGTGATTAATGTAAATCTGAAAGGGAGAAACACAAGGAAAGAGAGGTGCAATTTGACACCCTCACACTGCACTTAAAACTAGTAAAAAATGATGGGTATAATATGCAAACAATGTGTATTAGTAAAAGAATGAGTAAACTACAAATTTACATTGCAAAATAATTGACAATTATGAACTTGCAAATTTGACAATAATAAAATCATTATTTGGTGTAAATTCCAAGTGAGGTATTGTCTGAATCAATGGCACTTTTACAGCAGACATATTCCCAAATTGGTGATTAGTTCTTGGATCCTCTCTGCGCAGATGACCTTTGTAAGAAGATCAGCCAAATGCCGGTGTCACTCATTGGTGATTCAAGACCGTGACCCTAGTAATTTGCTCATTACGACGCGGTTGGCGACTGATCGGCATCAGTCGCGAGCCTCAGGCCTCAAAAAAGAAAAAATCAGCTGATTCTGACACCATGACATCATATGTGATGAACATTTATGACAGCAGTGCCCACGTTGAGATGAGATTACGAACGTGTGAAGTCATACACAACAGTCGCTGATGATTCAGGCCACGCTCACATTTAACGGTTTTTACAGGACAGCAACGTCCGTGAAGGCATGACGATTCATGATGATTTATGCCCGACTTAGTTACGTCCCGTGCCGACAGGTGCATCAGCAGCGTCATGTGTCATGAAAATGCCTTTTTGTAATAACCTTGAAAATGTACAAAAAGCATTAACAGCAGCATTATTAGAGAGCAGTTACAAGAAGAACCTTTTTTCTCTTTATTATTGTGTGAACAATAACAAAAAGGAAAAAAGGGAGCCAAAATACACTACTGCGCATCCCTGCTGTGCATGCTGAGGGGTTGCCAAGTACATGGCATAAGTCGTACTGGATGGCACATGTTGACATTGCTAATTACATCTGACGTAATCAAATGCCGACGCCGTCTCATCAGTCATGATGATATGACACAGTTGTGCCATGCGGCATTACATGGCGACTTTTGACAGTCATCGTGGCTTGGTGGATGTTGTGCAGCCTTGCCAGACGCCTGGTGGATGTTGCACAGTTATGAATCATGCCGATTTGGGCGTACCTAGGGCATAACTGTGTCGTAGTGAGCAAATTACAATGGTTGCAGTCTTGAATCGCCGAAGTGTGACACCAGCTAAACTCTTCTTTGGTGGAATGTACTTGATGTTGCTTTTTCTCAGGCTGATTTGCTCTAGTAAAAAGTGCTTTTGGGTGTCAGTGTACTTTGATCTCTCAGAGCAATGAGTGTCTTAGCCTTATTAATTTCAGTTACTCCTAGAACTTGTTATAGAGTCCAGTGTAAGAGCCCGACGCTGCCTCTTCCAAACACGTGTGTGTTCGTGTGTTCATCAATCGTCATCATCAAAGTGGACAGGACAAAGCAAGCGTCTCGTTTTCTTTCTCTACAGGAACGCGATTTCAACCATACAATATTTCCGTCTGTTTCTCCCTAAGCATTGTTGTCTTAATGTATGTACAATCACCACTACTTGCATTGCCATGCAAGCATTCTAATCATGTACTCATAATGTTCCAACGAATCTTCTGTATCAAACTGTATGTGTGTTTCTGTTTGTGAAGATGCCAAATGTCTCTCCATTTCACATATATTATGCTACTGCATTGTATCCATTAATCTGTCTTGAATCTCAAGCAATTGGCCATATGTAGAATTTCCTGGCCTTTCCATTGATGTATGTTTCATCACTGTATGTTAATCATGTCTCTTGATATCGCCATCTGTTTGTCTGCCGACAAACACAGATGTCTGAACCTTTTATCTCTGTTTTACCTGTCTGTGTATAGACGCTACATTACCGCTCGCACGCGTCAATAACATCGAAGATTCTGTACATTTATCTCAGTAAGGAACAACCAATAAACCAGTAAACACCCAGCCAGTATGTCACTCATACCCCAGTCCTTACACTGGTGACCACGGAGTAACCCGAAGGACCCGGCTGACCCAAGATGACGACCCATGCGCCAACAGACCCTTCGCCGCCTTGCTGCTTCCCGCCGTTCCTGAGTTTTCAGTAGATGTCCGACCCTCCGAGATGACCCACCCCACCACCGGAGCCCTGGACGCCTCCTCCAGGAAACCTGAGGCCTCCCCCGCACTCATACTGGACGAGCTGACCAACGAAGGACCAGCCAAGTCATCCTTCAGCCTGCTGCCACCCCTCTCGAGCTGGCTACCAAGGATCAGCCGCCGTCATCCTTCAGCCCTCGAGCCGGCCACCGAAGGATCATCCGATGTCACCCTTCAACCCGCTCCTGTCCTCCTCGAGCTCCTGCTGGCCGGTGCCGCCCTTCAGCCTCCTACCTGCCCCTAGCCCAAGCCCTTCAAGCCAACTACAATTGTCAGCAAGACAATTTCCGCATCGATCCTCGCTTGTTGGGGGACCGCTCGGCGATCGACCTCGCCGTCAACCTGCGGCATGATCTCAACGCGGTAGATGCATGGAGCATGATCGAGGACCTCCTCTCACTCCCAGATTTCGACGGCAGCAAAAAACAGCAGGAAATAAGCCTGTCGTGGGAGATCTACCTTCGCCAGCTCCTCCCGGAGGTCTGCACCCAGATTCCTCACCCCTACACCATGCCCCTGACGTCCTCATCCAAACGGCGCAGCACCTAATGGACTGCGTGAAAGCTACACAGCGGCTAACAGCGCCCACAAAATCGATCGCCTCCGTCCAGCAGGAAGAAGACACGGAGAAGGGTGTCAACGTTGTCGCCAGGAGGCAACCACCACCCTACAACAAGTGGGGTTCCCCGGGCCTGTGCCACTACCACAAGCGGTTTGGCAAAGACACCCAGAACTGCCTGCCGCCCTGCTCATTTGCCCGTTCAAAAAAACGGGGATGGCGGCGGCCAACAGGACAGACCGCCATGGCAACCGAAAAACCCAGGGGCCCAGAATCAATAGGCTTCTACGTCCTCGACACCGTCTCCGGCAGGATGATGCTGGTCGACACAGGGGCCTTTAGATCGATCTTACCAGCATCCAAGGAGGACTGGAAGCAGGAACTGGGTCCGACCGCCTCCCTGACGGCCGCCAACGGATCCCCCATCCTCTCCTATGGCACCACGCCCCTGTCGATCTCCATCCTTGGCCGGAGTTATTCCTGGGACTTCATCGTCGCGGACGTAGGGACCTTGCTCCTGGGTGCTGACTTCCTCGCACACTTCGGGCTGGCAGTCGACGTCGGGCGTAAACGCCTCCTCGACACCGACTCCAGCTGGTCCCTCCCGTTAGCAACGGGACCCAAGGCACCCACCATCTGCTCCGTTGCCCCCCACCAGTATGCACAGCTGCTGACGGAGTTTCCTGAAGTATTCAAGCCCGAGCTCTGCCAAGTCCCCGGGGCCCCAGCCAAACATGGCATCTACCATCACATAACGACTAAGGGGCCCCCTACACATGCGAAGTTCCGGAGGCTTCCCCCATGCCGCCTTCAGGAGGCCAAAAACGCATTCGCAGAGATGGAGCGAATGGGAATCTGCAAAAAGGCCTCCAGTCCGTGGGCCTCCCCCCTCCGCATGGTGCAGAAACAGGATGGCTCCTGGAGACCCTGCGGTGACTACAGGCGTCTCAACATCGCAACGGAGCCTGACCACTACCCCTTGCCGAACATGCAGGACCTCACGGCCTCCTTTCACGGAGCCAAAATATTCACTATATTAGACCTTCTAAAATCATATTTTCAGGTACCTGTCACACCAGAGAATAAACCAAAGACCGCCATCATCACACTGTTCGGGTCCTACGTGTTCGCCTTCTCCACCTTCGGATTGAGGAACGCCGGGGCGACCTTCCAGCAGCTCATGGACAGCATCCTCGGGGACCTGAAGTTCTGCGTCTGCTACGTTGATGACATCCTCATATTTTCCAGGTCTCTCAACGAACACCAAAAACACATCCGGGCAGTACTGCAGTGCCTCCAGGAGAACGGCCTCATCGTGCGTTTCGACAAATGCACCTTCGGCGTCCAGAAAGCTGACTTCCTGGGAAATGAGATATCCCCGGCAGGCGTCCGCCCACTCACATCCAAGGTCTCAGCCGTCACCAGGTTCCCCACCCCCACCTCCGTCAAGGCCGTCCAGGAGTTCCTCGGAATGGTGAATTTCTACAGGCAGTTCATCCCCGGGATCACGCACACCACGGTCCCCCTAACGGAAGTGCTCAAAGGTCAACCGAAGTCCCTGTCGTGGGGACCCTGACGAAGGCCGCCCTCGCCGAGGCAACTGCCTTGGCACACCACGACCCCAGAGCCCCCCCTCCAGCTGACAATGGACGCCAGCAACGTCACCTGTGGTGCTGTCCTGGAGCAGGTCATCAACGGCAGCCCCCAGCCCATCGCCTTCTTCAGCAAGAAGTTCAACCCCGCAGAGACCCGCTACAGCACCTTCGACAGGGAACTCTGCGCGATGTACCGTGCAGTCCAGCACTTCAAGTTCCTCCTGGAAGGGACACCCTTCACAATCCTCATGAACACACACGTGTTTGGAAGAGGCAGCGTCGGGCTCTTACAAGTGTACTTGTAAGAGCCTGATGCTGCCTCTTCCAAACACGTGTGTGTTCGTGTGTTCATCAATCGTCATCATCAAAGTGGACAGGACAAAGCAAGCGTCTCGTTTTCTTTCTCTACAGGAACGCGATTTCAACCATACAATATTTCCGTCTGTTTCTCCTAAGCATTGTTGTCTTAATGTATGTACAATCACCACTACTTGCATTGCCATGCAAGCATTCTAATCATGTACTCATAATGTTCCAACGAATCTTCTGTATCAAACTGTATGTGTGTTTCTGTTTGTGAAGATGCCAAATGTCTCTCCATTTCATATATTATGCTACTGCATTGTATCCATTAATCTGTCTTGAATCTCAAGCAATTGGCCATATGTAGAATTTCCTGGCCTTTCCATTGATGTATGTTTCATCACTGTATGTTAATCATGTCTCTTGATATCGCCATCTGTTTGTCTGCCGACAAACAGAGATGTCTGAACCTTTTATCTCTGTTTTACCTGTCTGTGTATAGACGCTACATTACCGCTCGCACGCGTCAATAACATCGAAGATTCTGTACATTTATCTCAG
This sequence comes from Macrobrachium rosenbergii, assembly GCF_040412425.1. Taxonomy (NCBI): domain Eukaryota; kingdom Metazoa; phylum Arthropoda; class Malacostraca; order Decapoda; family Palaemonidae; genus Macrobrachium; species Macrobrachium rosenbergii. The sequence goes on along the minus strand of NC_089781.1, from coordinate 49,974,154 downwards.
TAAGGAACAACCAATAAACCAGTAAACACCCAGCCAGTATGTCACTCATACCCCAGTCCTTACACCAGGACCACAACGACAACACCTAGGTCTATCTGTTCGATATCTTCGACTACAGAGTTGTAACATCTTGACTGAGGAAATACAAAAACTCAATTTCCATTAGACAACTCCTCTTATTCATATCAAGAGACAAGGTTTCACAAAAGGATAAAAGCAAAAATATCCACAACGCCTTTACATTGCTAGATGAACTCTTATCGTACACCATTTCTTGAGCGCAGAGTTGCCACATGCGGAATTAATGCCAAAATGACTCACGTAAAATATAAAATTGTCTGAGTCAAATTTATCATTTCATAAAGATTAATTCAGAAAATTACATAAAAAATTTAAATTATTTATCTTACATCCTAAATCATCAATATTACAAAATACTTAAATTTAAATGAATTAGTCGGCAACTACCAACTGCTTCAAAATTGCAGTCGAAATTCACCAGACTCAATATATATATATATATATATATATATATATATATATATATATATATATATATATATATATATATATATATATATATATATATATATATATATATATGTGTGTGTGTTTATATACATTGAAAATTTAGGCCTAAAATAACAAGGATATATTGCACTTATCTGGTTCATTTCTGAATTAGTTCTTTCCAGAACCAGAGACATTTCTCAAGTAAGCACTGACACAATCCACTCGCAAGGAGTTTCCCGTTCCAACTGGCATTTGCTCTAGGCTAAGGTCAGTGGTATTTTGTATGGAATTTTAACTTATTTCTTATTTATGAATATTATGAATTATTGATTAGAATATATCAATTAATACAAATATTACTGTCATTTTATTATGAATAGATATTTATTTAACAATAATTACTTTGTCTTATCTAAAAATGGATACAATGATACTACTTAAATGGTAGTTGAGAATCGCATAACTAATTTACCCTACGAAAACTTCAATACCATAAACCGGCTTAAACCCCATAACATTAATCATTCTTTTAGAACTGCTACACAAGTGAAGCTCATATTTGTTTAACAATACTGAACAAAGCAATATACTTAAATGACATGTTTATTTATTTATTTACCAATAAGGCTTATGGTGGCATCACACATTGGCGATTCAAGACTGCGACCATCGTAATTTGCTCATTATGACGAGGTTGGCGACAGATCAGCATCAGTTGCGGGTCTTGGGCCTCAGAAAATAAGAAAAATCAGCTAATTCTGACACCACGACATCATACGTAATGAACATTTATGGGAGCAGTGCCCACACTGAGATGAGATTACGAACGTGCATAGTCATACACGATGATTCAGGCCACACCCACATTTAACGGTTTTTACAGGATGGTGATGTCTGTGAAGGCATGACAATTTATGCCCAACTTAGTTACACCCTGTGCTGACAGATGCAACAGCAGCGTCATGTGTCATGAAAATACCTTTTTGTAATAACCTTGAAAATGTACAAAAAGCATTTACAGTAGCATTATTAGAGAACAGTTACAAGAAGAACTTTTATTCTTTTTATTATTGTGCGAACAATAACAAAAAGGAAAAAAAGGGAGCCAAAATACACTACTGTGCATCCCCACCAAAGGAGGAGCCAAAATACACTACTGTGCACGCTGTTGGGTTGCCAAGCATGTGGCGTATCACAAGAGGCACATCCATCCCTGTGGCTCTGCAGGTCGCCTTCCATCCCTGGCCAGTAAACCGATTGTCTAGCCCTGCGGAGCATGGAGTCTACCCCCTGATGTCCTGCATGAAGGCCTGTAATGACTTGACGGCGAAGTTCCTCTGGGATGAGCAGACGTGGGCATCCTTGTTCGTAAGTGTAGACTATCAGGTCTTCTACCATAGATAACCTGTCCCTAACTGAGTAAAACTGACGTAGGCAGGCCACCTCCTGTGCCTTCTGAGGGCGCCAGTCATTTACTGCAACTTTAGCTGCCAGCAGCTGGTACACAGGGTCTTTAGAGGCTGCTTCTTTGACCCTCTCCTCATCCAGTATGAGGCATTCTTGCTCAAGAGGCGGTGGCGAAGCAGCGACAAGGGCAGCAGTCATATCCTCTTCAAGTTCAGAATCCTTGTCATCTGGTTGCTTAATGGAGAGCAGGGAAGCGTGATAAGAAGTCAGCAGCGCAATTCCTCTTTCCTGGCAAGTATCTTACTTGGAACCTGTATTGTAGGGTCTTCTCCTTGAGACGGAAGAGTCTTGGGTTTAGTATATCCTTCAGCTCTCTATCACCCAGGAGCTTGACCAGCAGGCGGTGATCAGTCACGATCAGTAAGTTGGGGCAGCCCAACAGGAGTAGCCTGGCCTTCTTGAGAAACCATGTGACAGCTAAGGCTTCTCCCTCAACAGCAGCATACCCAGCTTCAGCCTGCGACAAATGGCGGCTCCCACATAAGGCAATACGCCACCCACCCTTGCAGCAAAATGGGGCATCAGCCGAGGCACAAGCACAGTACTGCTGCAGGATGACAAACCCAATCCCATCCCTGCTCCAATCTGTTAGGGACGCTGTAGGTCGGGATTTGTCATAGTATACCAGCCCATCCTTGGCCAGCTTGCATATGGCCTCCTGTGCTTGGCGGAATCTCTCTTGTAGGTTGCTATCCCAGTACACATTCTTGCTTGTAGACTTCTTCAGGAGGTCTCTAAAGGGTTCCATCAGCGGGGCAGTGGCGAGGAAGGGTGCCAACTGGTTGACAAAGCCATACCATGACCTGATGTCAGTGACAGAGGGGTTGTCTGGCATAGGGAATCTCCGTATGGCAGCTAGACTCTCCTCTGTGGGCCTGTAGGAATCCCATCCCAGCTGGAATCGACGAAGTTCACTTCTCTTGGCAGAAACTGAATTTCTCTGGCTTGAGGGTTATGCCCTTTTTTAGCACACGTGTCCAAGAAATTATAGGTGTGCCAGAAGGCCTCCTCAACGCTGTTGTCATACAGAAGAGTATCGTCCACACATTTGTGTTTTTGGGGGATGTCCTTGATGGCGTCATCAAACCTCTTGGTGTAGGCATCTGAAGCTGAACAGTGTCCCATGGGTGTTCTTCTGTACCGGTAATGCCCCCAGGGTGTGATAAAGGTTGTGAGTCTGCGGCTCTCTTCATCTAACTCCACCTGGTGGAAGCCCCAATGCGCATCTGCCACTGTCTTGAAGGAATGTAAAGGCACCCCAGAGATCATGTCGAAAGGAGCAGGGGTGTGATGCGTCTCTCTCCTGCAGGAGGCATTAAGGCGTTGAAAGTCCACAGTGCGGCGGGGCTGACCTGACTTCTTGGCAACAATGACCATCCTCGCACACCATTCTGTTGCTTCACCAGTGGGTACCTCCTCAATGATGCCCTTCTTGATGTCCTGGTCCAACTGCTTCTTCACTTCTGACTCCCAATGCTTTGGCTGGCACTGATGCTGGGGTGTGGCATGCATAGGGGGTTGCACCCGGCAGTAGGTGAATATGGTGCGGCTTGCCCTCCATGACTGGGAGGGGCTCCCTCTCTGTATTGAAAGTTGATGATGAAAAATGGCGCAAGAGCCACTGCTCCAACTTTGGGACGTTCTCCTCCACTGGTGGAAAGGGCATGGATGAGGGCTTGGGCAGGGATGGCCCAATGGGTATGGGGACCTCATGCTCCAGTGCGAGGCTCGCTGACACTGGTAGGTGGTGGGGAAAGGACTGGGGCACGAGGCCAAGGTCCTTACAAGCAGCCAATGAAAGGAAGCAAGACCTTGCAGACTTGATAAAATACACTTCTTGGACGGTTGTCCTGGCACCGTACTGAATGCGAAGAGGGGCAGTCCCCATACACTCCAATCGAACATTGGCAACATCATGTAGGCCCCTGTGGTTTTGTGAAAGGGCAGGTCTTTCAATGAGGGTCGATAGCAAAGTGGGGCCTGCAACACACACTTGGGCCCCTGTGTCTACCACAGCCCGTACAGGCTTGTGACCCTTAGGCCTAGGCCCATGCACTGATGAGGACACTATCACTTGTATAGTAGGCTGCACACTGGGTTGTACCCAGCGGTGACCGCTCCCAGTGTTACTGACGAAGCAGGGGCATCACTCACCATCTTCTTCTTGCTCCTACAGAACCGTTTCAAGTGGCCAATTTTTTGACAGCCATGACAAACACTATTTCTTGCCGGGCACAAGACCTTCCTTGGCTCATGCTGCACTCCACAGTTCCCACACATACGAGCATTGATGGAAACTGAGGACCTCTCACCACTCTTCACCGCTGCACACTCAGGGGGGCTGGGGTCTGTCTCCACATCGGCCGCACGTGGCTCTTGATGCCATGTGTCATGCTGGGGCATGGAAGCATCTTTGCGGGCTGCCTCATATGTCGCACACACTGCCCTTAAGGCATCTACACTACAAATGGAATCACATGACCTATAGAGGTCTCTTTTCAATATCTCATCCCTTAGACCTACCATAAGCTTCCTAATAAGCATATATTCGGACAAATCGCTATGACAGCTAGGACACTGGAAGCCACAATCCATGGCTTTTTGAGAGCACTTTGCAAAATATTCACTAATTGACTCCTCACGTCCTTGCATATACACAAAAAACTCAGCCCAATGCACGGCCTGGTTTGAAGCACGCAGAACCATGGCCCCTATAGCATCCAAAGCCCCTTCTGGAGACAAATTAGCCCACTGTGCATCACTATACCTGGCATCCAGTGTACGTTGCAACTCTGGGGTGCAGTGAAGCCTAATGTGTTGAACTGCATCCGTTGGTTGAAGCTTATATAGCCTAAGCCACTGTGTCATGGACCGTTTCCAAGTCCTGAAGGAGGTCGACGACATTTCCAAAGCACACTTCTCTGGTAGTGGTGGGGCTGGGGCCCTGGGACTGCTCTGTAGACACAAGCCACTCGCCATTGTAGCCAAGCGGTCATTAAGGGCTTGCAACGCATCTCGCCCTTCGGCAACCACATGCTGAAGAGCTGGTGATCTTGGCGCCACTCCAACGGGAGTACTGTGGGCACCCCTGGAGGATCGTCGTGCCCTCCTTGTCGTGAAAGACGGTCTCCCTGGTGTAGACATCCTTATCCTTTTACAACATCCTACTCACTGCGCCATGTTAGAGGCAGAAGGAAACCAGTGGGACACTCCAGTGCTTTATTACACGTCCAATCAGTACAGAGGCATGACTGCAAGTAAGGTGCAGACGCGCGGGAAACATTGGCGCCAATTCCGCTCTCCTCCTGACAACATACATCACACACAATCAACCATCCTACATATAGTTGCTGGACATGCTTGTGAGGCATATTCTAAGACAGCAGAGTAGCTAATACATGATATGTATAACTATTTTAGCTTTCACCTAATCGGCAAAAAAATTATGACGAATGCCAGCACTTTGTAGATTGTGAGCCTCGTAAATTGCTGAAACCATGTCAGTCACACAAGGTGATTATCAATAGCACAATGCGGTAAACGTAATAATTCTTGTACAACGGCCAGCATTGGAATTATACTTTACAGGGGAAACTTATGAAATAAGTCCATACGAGCAGAGAGAATATTACATGCTATTCAGTCTCCATATGTCAAGGCAACAATTGAATTTATGAGTTTTGTTTTGGGTGATTTGGTTAACCTGAATGGAATGTTTCAGTCTAACAGCTTAAAATTACATATGCTGCTACCAGAGGTTGAGTCCTTAGGCTGTTTAGTTCAAATTTTCTGAAAATGGAATTTATTAACTTCGATATACTGATGTTTGGAAACGAATCAAACTGGATACAATTGGATAAAGTCTATCCTGGCATGCTTGCCAGTGAAACCTTGGTAAAAGTAAAGCCTCATGAAAAGGAAAGTTTTCTAACACGTTACAGAAATTAGTACAAGATTGCTTGTCCCGAGATTCTGAAAAGAATAATTTTATTCTATGACGTAGATCATGAGGTCATTTTAAGAAACCACGCTGCTCTAATTTCAGCAGCTATTTTGTTTCGGAAACTACCCCGACTTCTCCTTGAAGTACACTTGCAAACTGTAGACAGACAATGGAAATTAATCTAAGGTGACGAAGACATGAAAAGGGGTGAATTCTTGAGTTTTTGAAGGGGCTGAAGAAGGTGCCTCTATATGATGAAATGGCAACGTTTATGTTAAAGCTTACTGCTTTGCTTAAAACACGGCATAGATTGAAAGAACATTTTCGAAACCTACTAATAATTATAAAAACAAACTAAGAAACAGACTTTCAACAATAGCAAAAAAAAAAAAAGAAAGCGAGCGAGGCATTACTCTCACATTTTGAGACAAATTCTTCTATCATAAGCGCTATAATATACAGTATAAGAGTGCAAGGCCAAGATACCTTGAAAGATACACAGACAATGAAGCTGATGAAATTCTCAGTGATTAAAGGATTTTTTATTTTATTACATCAATGGTTTTTTTGTAGTAGAGTAATTTGGCATTTATTTACTGTATGTCTCCTATAAATGCAATAACGTTTGACTTAGAAATGTATTTTCATTGGCTATTTGAGTAGATTCCCTTATTCCTTTCTCGTTGATTAAAGGCACTTCTGTTGTTACATCTATGATTTTTGCAATAAGACAATCTAAAATCTATTTACATTTATTATAAACCCAATATACACATATATTTTTTCTTGTAACATCTGTTTTTTCGCTTCAAAGTAAACAAAATTCTATGAGTAATTCTTAAATCTTAGTTTTGAATCAATGTTTATGTAATAAAATAATTTTCCATTTATTTTAATTTGCTATAAATACATTAAATTTTCGTACGTATTTCTTTAATTGAGTTCATTTTTCTGCACTTAAAATTTGGAAAGTTTATTTTCAATATGAACTGAACCTAATATGCAATACTTCATTTTCATTTATCCTATTATTGCATTTGCTGCGTAGAGGAAATTCACCTTTCGCCTAGGGAAAAAGCTCTTAGTGGCGTGGCAACACTGACTGGGTCTACCAGTGGCTACCGAGAACGCTGGTTCGGTCTACCCAACATTAACCCTCATCGACATGACTGGTCAACTATCCCTCATTAGCTCTTCATCTGCTTGCCTAGTCGGCTATCTGTATGCCCGGTCAACTACCTTTTCATAGTTTTCCTTCATCATGACCAGTCAAAACTGTTAAGTTCCTGGGCCATTCCAGTCTCACTCGCAACTCCAGCTTGTGTTTCACTTGCAGGATCACTCTCATTCTTAATGACTTCCTATTATACCAAGAATTTTATATAAAAAGTGTTTTGACGTACATGTAAAGTCCCCGCTCAACGTGTTCTCTGTAATGAACATCCCGTTTTCTGCGATGCCTTCACGTGCGACATAGGGTCGGACGGACACAATATTATTATCATTATTATGAATTATATATTTATTATCTGTTCATTTGACCTTGCAGTATGTATATGTAAAGGAGTATTTTTCTGTCTAACCAGTCATTGTTAATCATTATGTTTTCTGTATGTACCTGTTCTGTTTTCTGTAGAGAAATAGTTTGACCGTACACCGCTTTATAAGCAGGTCGCTTCATCAATAAACCAGCAGTACTTGTCTTTCTGCTCATTATTTCGCACCTCTCTCATGGTGGTGACCCCGGGGTGGTTCCCGGAGCCATTAACGGACCCAAACTGTGACTTAGTCTTGGCCCAATGAACAACCCACGCCCCTAATGGACTAACTACAGCGCTCTAACAAAGCACTCGGGGGTTACTGACCCTCATCAGCAAATCACCGGCGTCATTAGCAGACCCACATGGCACGCTCCCAAGCGTGTATTGACACGAGTGTTCCCTCACACTCCAAGTGAGAGCACGGAATGAGCATGGATACAGACATCCCCAACCACATACAAATTACCATGAACTTCTCGGGGGCAGATGTCTCCCTTGCTCAACCCCCTCCCACGCACTCCTCCACGCCGGTGCCTGCTCCCCGCGTGATGACCACCCTGATGGACTAACCAAGGGTGGCTCTCAGCATAAGGCTGCTGCCATTCACCCATCAGAACGCAGCATCCTGGCTCTACAGAGTCAAGGGGCAATTCAGGGTGGTAGGCCTGACCGACGAGGTGTTGAAGGCGGACATCGTCATCAACACCCTCCTGGAGGAAATATACAAGAAGATCGCCCCATGCTTAATGACAACGTCGAGCCCCCGCCACCTCCCAGGAGTTAAAAACCACTCTCGCCGAGACCTGCTCCCTGCCAGTCTCTGAGAGAGCTGCCAGCACCCTCGACCTCTCCTATGGCATGGCACCAGGCTCCTGTTGTTCTCCATCCTTGGCCGGAGGTACAGGTGGAAATTCATTGTCGCAGACGTTAGGACCCTGCTCCTGGGTGCGGACTTCCTTGCCCACTTCGGACTGGCAGTCAATGTCGGCCGCAAGGGCTTGCTGGACACCGAGTCCTGCCAGTCCCTGCCCTTGTCGCCGGGCCCCAGGGAGCCCACAATTTATTCCGTTGCGCCCCACCAGTATGGCTCCCTCCTGAAGGAATTCCCGAAAGTTTTCAAACCCGAGCTTCATCAGGTGTCCAGGGCCCCCGCCAAACACGGAATGTATCATCACATCAAGACAAATGGCCCCCCGACACACGCGAAGTTCCAGAGGCTTCCCCCACAGCGCCTTCAGGAGGCCAAGAAGGCATATGCAAGAAGGCTCCCAGCCCGTGGGCCTGTAAAGTCACCACATCGACGCCAGCGTAGTGTTTCAGCGGCGCCATTAACTAAGTCTCCGCTGAGCATGTTTTCTTTGGTGACTTCCCATTTTCTTCAAACTCAATTAGTCACACCTAAAACGTGCCAGGTCACGCATTTTTAACCATATTTACTTTATACGTATTTATACAAATGTCACACATTGTGTATCATATGTTTCTTCATTCACAGGCATCAAGACTGTATCCATATTGAAGTTCTGTATGTTTTGTATTGTAATTTGTACTCGTTCACTGCATATTATTGTTTATTGTTTCGACCTCAGGTCACAGTCAATTCCATTGTCTTTCGCGGGTCAGCCGCTATATAAACTGCCTGGATCTGTAATAAAGTAGCAGTAACTTTTACCTGCTCGTTTCTTTGACACCTTACAGTGGTGACCCCCGGAGTATCCCGGAGCCATTAACGGACCGACATGGCGACTTAGTCTTGACTCCAGGATTTCTCCAAATCGCTCTTAGCAGCCTAAACACGGCGCTGTAACCAGCTTTTGAGCGTGCTGACTCTCGTCGGCGTACCCCACCAGTGTCACTAGCGGAACCACACGGCGCACGAAAGTGCGTACTGATGCGAGTACCCCACTCCAGTAAGGGATCAAAGGAGCGAGCATGGACACGGGTATCCCCTCCTTCACGCAGTTAAACGCGGACCTCGCGGACTCGGAGGTTTACCTACCTCCCATCACACCCAGCGCCCGCCCCGCGCCGAGGCCCTCCTGCAACTCCACACCAGCGCCCGAACACACGACGGTCGGGCAACACAATCGCGGGCTGCCCTCACCGTAAAACTGCCGCCGTTTATGCAGGGGAACCCATCGATGTGGCTGCGCAGGGTGGAGAGCCACTTCAGAATTGCGGACCTGATGGATGAAATCCTACAGGCCGACACAGTGCTCAACGCCCTTTCGGAGGACGTGTACAGAAAACTCATCTCGCGAGTACCCGAAACACACACCCTCACATACAGCACCACAAAAAAGTTCCTCCTCGAAGCTTGCTTCCTGCCCATCGCCGAGCGGGCCGCCCGTGCTGTCGACCTTGCCATAAACCCACGCCACGACCTCAATTCAAGAGAAGCTTGGAGCATGGTCGTGGATCTCCTGTCACTACCAGACTTGGGTGGCACAAAGAAGCGGCAGGAGATAAGCTTCGCACGGGAAATCTACCTTCGCCAACTCCTCCCGGAGGTACGCAACCAGATCGCTCACCCCTACACCATGCCTATCGAGGACCTCATAGAGACGGCGCAACATCTCACAGACTCCGTCAAGGCTTCACAGCGGCTAAAACCGGCCACACAGCCGCTCAGCTCTGTCCAGCCTGAAGAGGACGTAGAGCAGCCCGTCAACGCCATCGCCAACAGACGTTCACCGAACCACAGCAGATGGAGGTCCCCGGGCTTCTGTCGCTACCACAAGTGGTTCGGAAAGGACACCCAGAACTGCCTGCCGCCCTGCTCGTTCGCCCATTCAAAAAACGGGGGTGTTGGCGGCCAGCAGGACAGGCCACCATGGCAGCCGAAGAACCCAGGGGCTCAAAAACAGTAGGTTTTTACGTCTGCGACACCGTCTCCGGCAGGATGATGCTAGTCGACACAGGGGCCTTTAAATCGATCGTCCCGGCATCCAGAGAGGACCGCAACCAGACACCAGACCCGGCTGCCTTCCTGACGGCCGCCAACGGAACCCCCATCCTCTCCTACGGCACCAGGCCCCTGTCGATCTCCATCCTTGGCCAGAGTTACTCCTGGGACTTCATCGTCGCGGACGTAGGAACCCCACTCCTGGGAGCCGATTTTCTGGCGCACTTCGGCCTGCTAGTCAACGTGAGGCGCAAGCGCCTCCTCGATACCGACTCCTGCCGGTCTCTCCCGATAACAGCGGGACCCAGACCCACCATCAGCGCCGTCGCCCCCCACCAGTATGCACACCTACTGTTGGAGTTCCCTGAGGTATTCAAGCCCGAGCTTCGCCAAGTCCCCGGGGCCCCAGCCAAGCACGGCATATACCACCATATAACGACTAAAGGGCCCCCGACACATGCGAAGTTCTGAAGGCTTCCCCCTCAGCGCCTTCAGGAGGCGAAAAAAGTGTTCGCGGAGATGGAGCGGATGGGAATCTGCAGGAAAGCCTCCAGTCCATGGGCCTCCCCCCTCCACATGGTGCAGAAACCGGACGGCTCCTGGAGACCCAGCGGCGACTACAGGCGGCTCAACATTGCAACAGAGCCCGACCACTACCCTCTACCCAACATGCAGGACCTCACGGCCTCCTTTCACGGGGCCAAAGTATTCACTAAATTGGACCTTCTTAAATCTTATTTCCAGGTACCTGTTGCACCAGAGGACATACCAAAGACAGCCATCATCACGCCCTTCGGGTCCTGTGTGTTCGCCTTCTCCACTTTCGGGCTGAGGAACGCCGGGGCCACCTTCCAGCGGCTCATGGACAGCATCCTGGGGGACCTAAAGTTCTGCGTCTGCTACGTCGACGACATTCTCATATTTTCCAGGTCTCACAGCGAACACCAGAGACACATCAGGGCAGTCCTGCAGCGCCTCCAAGAGAACGGCCTCGTCGTCCGCTTTGACAAGTGCACCTTCGGCGTCCAGAAAGCAGAATTCCTGGGTCACGAGGTGTCTCCGACAGGCGTCCGCCCTCTTACATCGAAAGTAGCAGCCGTAGCCAGGTTCCCGACCCCCACCTCCGTCAAGGCCGTCCAGGAGTTCCTTGGGATGGTAAACTTCTACAGGCAGTTCATCCCCAGGGTCGCGCACACCACGGCCCCCCTGACGGAAGTCCTGAAAGGCCAACCGAAGTCGCTGTCTTGGGGACCCAGCCAGCGGCAGGCCTTTTCCCTGACGAAGGCTGCCCTCGCCAAGGCAACCCCCTTGGCACACCAGGATCCCAAGGCCCCCCTCCAGCTGACGACAGATGCCAGTAAAGTCGCCTGCGGTGCTGTTCTGGAGCAAATCATCAACGGCACCCCCCAGCCCATCGCCTTCTTCAGCAAGAAGTTCAATCCCGCAGAGACCCGCTACAGCACCTTCGACAGGGAACTCTGCGCGATGTACCGCACAGTTTGGCACTTCAAGTTCCTCCTGGAGGGGACGCCCTTCACAATCTTTACAGACCATCAGCCACTGTTTCACGCCTTCACGAAGCAGGGGGACGCATGGTCTTCCAGACAGCAGCGCCACCTCTCAGCCATAGCCGAATTTACCTGTTCCGTCAGGTACCTCCCCGGCAAGAAGAATCCCGTAGCAGACGCCCTCTCCAGAGTCGAGTTGAACGCGGTGCAGCTTGGTGTGGATTACCAGGACCTCGCCAGACAACAGGGCGCTGACCCAGAAACCCCAGCATACCGCACCGCTATCACGTCCCTCAAGTGGCGGGACGTGACCCTCGCCCCCGAAGGCCCAAGCCTGCTCTGCGACATCAGCACAGGTCAGCCCCGCCCTTTGGTTCCAGCCTCACTCCGCCGCCAGATATTCGACATAATTCACGGCCTCTCACACCCCTCCGGCAGGACCACGGCCAAGCTGCTTTCAAAAAAGTTCATCTGGCACGGGGTGCAAAAGGACGCCACGTCCTGGGCAAAACAGTGCCTGCAGTGCCAGACCAATAAGGTGGGTCGTCACACGCAGTCGGGGGTAGGCGAGTTCCCACAGCCAGAGCGCCGCTTCAGCCACATCCACATCGACGTCGTCGGGCCCCTTCCCCCATCAGGCGGATCCAGATACCTCCTGACGGTGGTAGACCGTTCGACGAGGTGGCCCGAAGCCACACCCATGCAAGAAGCCACCGCCAGCACGTGCGCCGAGGCCCTGCTCTCCAGTTGGGTTAGCCGCTTCGGCGTCCCGGATCACATCACAACCGACAGGGGCCCCGCCTTCCTCTCCGAGTTGTGGTCCGCCCTGGCTCAACTGCTGGGAACCACACATCACACCACCATGGCATACAACCCAGCGGCCAACGGCCTGGTCGAACGATTCCACAGGTCCCTAAAGTCATCCCTCATGGCCTGCTGCACCACCGAGGACTGGAAACATCAGCTGCCGTGGGTCCTCCTCGGGTTGAGAACCGCCTCCAGAGCCGACGGCAGCCCGTCTGTGGCCAAACAAACCTATGGGGAACCCCTCGTGGTGCCGGGAGAGCTCGTGACGGATGAACGCCACTCCCCATCACTGCAGAGGCTCCGCGACGTAGCCGGCAAGTTCGCCCCTTGCAGGCGCTCATACATCGACAAATCAACCACCTTCATGCCGCCACGGCTGACATCTGCCACCCACGTCTTCGTCAGAGTTGACGCCGTCCATCCACCACTAACCAAGCCCTACAGGGGACCCTTCCGCGTGCTGGAACGGAACAGCAAGGCGTTCCGGCTGGCACTCCCTGGGAAGGACGACTGGGTTTCAATAGACTGCTTAAAGCCTGCCTTTCTGTCAGAGTCCCGACAGCGATGCAGCACCCCTTCCGCCCAACCGCACTCCAGCACGCCCTCACCCCCGCAGGCGCGGCCGCCCCAGGAAGGGACCGCCCAACCAGCAACCACACTCCAGCACGCCCTCACCCCCGCAGGCGCGGCCGCCCCAGGAAGGGACCGCCCAACCAGCAGCCTCACAGGCGGGAGACCCCTCCGTTATCTTCAAGGAGCCGCGGCACCCTTCAGCGTCCCAGCAGATACAGGGATTAGTCAGACGCATCCCTCGCCTTGGGGGGGGAGTATTTGTAAAGTCACCACATCGACGCCAGCGTAGTGTTTCAGCGGCGCCATTAACTAAGTCTCCGCTGAGCATGTTTTCTTTGGTGACTTCGCATTTTCTTCAAACTCAATTATTCACGCCTAAAACGTGCCAGGTCACACATTTTTAACCATTTTTACTTTATACGTATTTATACAAATGTCACACATTGTGTATCATATGTTTCTTCATTCACAGGCATCAAGACTGTATCCATATTGAAGTTCTGTATGTTTTGTAATGTAATTTGTACTCGTTCCATATTATTGTTTATTGTTTCGACCTCAGGTCACAGTCAATTCCATTGTCTTTCACGGGTCGGCGCCAGTCGGCCGCTATATAAACTGCCTGGATCTGTAATAAAGTAGCAGTAACTTTTACCTGCTTGTTTCTTTGACACCTTGCAGGCCTCCCTACTTCACGTGGTGCAGAAAGCAGACAGCACCTGGAGATCCTGCAGCGACTACAGGCGGCTCAACCTCGCTACAGAACCCGACCACTACCCTCTACCAAACATGCAGGACCTAACGGCCTCCTTCCATGGGGCCAAAATATTCTCAAAATTAGATCTCTTAAAATCATATTTTCAGGTACCAGTAGCTCCAGAAGACATCCCCAAAACCGCCATCGTCACGCCTTTTGGGTCCTACGTCTTCGCCTTCTCCACCTTTGGCCTGAGGAATGCGGCCACGACCTTCCAGAGGCTGTTGGACAGCATCCTGGGGGACCTGGACTTCTGCATCTGATACATTGATGATATCCTAACTTTTTCCAGATCCCACAAAGAACACCTACGGCACATCCAGAAGGTCCTGCAGCGCCTGCAGGAGAGTGGCCTCGTCATCAGGTCCAACAAGTGCACCTTCAGCATCGAGAAGGTGGAATTCCTAGGCCACAAGATATCCCCAGGGGGCTTCCGCCCAGTGTCATCGAAGGTCGAGGCCGTCGTCAGGTTCCCCACCTCTACCTCCATCAGGGGCGTACAAGAATTCCTCGGAATGGTCAACTACTACAGGAGATTCATCCCAGGGATTGCGCACACCATGGCCCCCTTGACAGAGGTCCTCAAGGGTCGTCCAAAGACCTGAGAGTGGGGCCCCGATCAGCAGAAGGCCTTCTCCCTGACGAAGGCTGCCCTCGCCAAGGCAACAGCTTTGGCCCACCAGGACCCCAGTGCTCCCCTCCAGCTGAAGACGGATGCCAGCAACGTTGCCTGTGAGGCTGTCCTGAAACAAGTCATCAACAGAACCCCTCAGCCCATCACCTTCTTCAGCAGGAAACTCAGCCCCACTGAGTCCCGCTACAGCACCTTCGAGAGGGAACTCTTCGCAGTGTACCAGGCGGTACGCCACTTCAAATTCCTCCTGGAGGGTATGCCCTTCACCAGCCGGTGGTCCATGCCTTCATGAAGCTGGGGGACACATGGTCCTCCAGGCAGCAGTGGCACCTCGTGGCCATCGCGGAGTTCACCTGCACCATCAAGTACCTCCCCGGCAAGAAGAACCCAGTAGCCAACGCCCTCTCGAAGATTGAAATCGACGTGGTGCAGCTCGGGATTGACTACAAGGACCTCGCCCGCGAACAAGCCGCCGACCCAGAGACCCCAGCTTATCGCACCGCCGTCACATCACTGAAGTGGAAGGACGTTCCCCTCGGCCCTGGAGGGTCAACACTGCTGAGCGACGTGAGCACTGGCTGCCCCCACCCACTGGTGCCCGCCTCCTGTCGTCGGCTGGTCTTCGACATCATCCACGGACTGTCCCACCCCTCCAGAAGGACGACGGCCAGGCTACTGACAGAGAAGTTTGTCTGGCACAGCATACAGAAGGACGCGACGGCCTGGGCAAGACAGTGTATGCAGTGTCAGGCCAGCAAAGTAGGGCGGCACACCGAGTCTGGGGTGGGCGATTTTTCCCAGCTGAGGAGTCATTTCGGGCACATCCATGTTGATGTAGTGGGTCCTCTTCCCCAATCAGGAGGGGCAAGATACCTTCTAACAATCGTCGGCCGCTCCACCAGGTGGCCCGAAGCTATGCCCATGGAAGAAGCCACCTCCGGTGCGTGCGCAGAAGCCCTCCTCTCCAGCTGGATCAGCCGGTTCAGTGTCCCGGACCATAAAACTACAGACGGGTCCTGCTTTCCTCTCTGAGCTGTGGACTGCCCTGGAACGCCTGCTGGGGACCACTCACCACAGCACCACCGCCTACAACCCCGTAGCCAATGGAATGGTGGAGAGGTTCCACAGGTCCCTGAAGGTGTCCCTCATGGCTCGTTGCACCTCTGAGAGTTGGGAGTACCAGTTGCCCTGGTTCCTCCTCGGGTTAAGGACTGCCCCCAGAGCCAACGGCGACCCATCCACAGCAGAAAAAGTCTGCGGGGAGACCCTGGAAGTCCCAGGGGAACTCATCGCAGAGGACAGGGATGACTTAACAACGCAGAGGCTCCACAACATGGTTGGGAAGTTCACCCCCTGCCAACAGGCATACACCGACAGGACGTCCCCCTTCATGCCTCCCGGTCTGTCCTCTGCCACCCACGTCTTCATCAGGGACGACGCCGCACGGCCACCCTTAACCAGGCCCTACAGGGGGCCTTTCCACGTGCTTGAGAGGAACAGAAGCATTCTGGGTAGCCGTCCACAGGAACGAAGACTGCCTCAAGCCCGCATTTCTAGAGGAAGACGTCAGGGGCAATTCCCAAAGCCCCCGCTGGAGATAGCAACCCCCAGCCCGCCCCATCCACAGGAAAACGTCGTGGGCACCCCTGGAAAACCCTGGGACCAGACAGGAGGGCACCCCAACACACCACTCCAAAGGGTGCCGAAGAAGACGACCACCCCCTCCAGCTGGCATTGAGAAAGCGAGGCCCCCCTCTGCCACCCCAGCAGATACCTGCTTTGATCAGACGTTACGCCTTGCGGGGGGAGTATTGTAAAGTCCCCACTCAACGTGTTCTCTGTAATGAACATCCCGTTTTCTGCAGTGCCTTCACGTGCGACCTAGGGTCGGACGGACACAATATTATTATCATTATTTTGAATTGTATATTTATTATCTGTTCATTTGACCTTGCAGCATGTATCTGTAACAGAATATTTTTATGTCTAACCAGTCATTGTTAATCATTATGTTTTCTAGTTTGACCTCAGGTCACCTGTAAATTTTTGTACCCGCGGTCTCTGCATTATACGCAGATGTCCGCACGCAGCTTTATAAGTGGGTCGCTTCATCAATAAACCAGCAGTTCTTGTCTTCCTGCTCATTATTTCGCACCTCTCTCACATACATTGCACCCAAGAATGAAAACCAAAACATATAAAACAATTACTGCAAAAAATATACCACTGAAGGGATGAATATGTGTAGGAGCGTGGACAAATATACATTTATGGAATCAAAAGGCAAAATATACATTGGATAAAGAACTGTAAAGATGTCAGACGTCTCTTTGTTTTCGCATCAATCACGTCATGCATTCCATTTCTTAATATGTCAAGACTCTCATGTAAATATTCATGTGTAGAATTTTCCGGCCTTTCCGCCAATACGTATTTCATCATTGTATATTTATTATGTCTCTCAAAATTGCCATTTGTTTGTGTGTCAACAAACAATAATTGCTCAGAGTGCGGGTCACAGCGATTGGAGGTCGGGCACCACGTTTCCATCTGCACTCTGCCATGTATACCTGCACTCAGGTAATAAATAATTTAATACCCAGTTGACCTTTCTTGTCCTCACAACTGGTGACCTTGGGGTGACGGTAAACACAGCAGTTTTGGCTTCGCCATTAATGGACTCACTATGGCAGCTTTACCTTTAGAGAGCCTTTAACGGAACCACACAGTGACAAAAGTCTAGGCCTCTGAAAGCTCCTTCCTCGGAGAACAGCCACGCCACTAATAGACTAATTACAGCATACCCCTTCAGGTACGTTCTGGTGTGCTCAAACGGTTTGCCCCACCATTTACGATTCATGTCGACTGTACTCAGAAGTCATTAATGGAACCACACGGCATACAGTTTTGACTTCTGACGAGCCCCAAACACCATTAACGGACTAAATATGACGTGTACTTTGCGTTTTGGTGTGAGGAAGAATGTCAGACACTGAGGTAGAAAGTCATTCCAAGGACGCACAGATCCTCTGCATCCCTCTCTCACCTTCAAAGGCAGCAATAAGCCAGGTGATAAAACTCCCTCTGTTCTCACGACAAAACACCACATCCTGGTTTCTGCAGGCAGATGTCCATTTCCAGGTGGCAAAAATTACAGACAAGGAGACCAAGGCAGATGTAACCATGACAACGCTACCGGAGGAGGTCTTCAACAAAATCACCCCATGGTTGGACTCACAGCTTAGCAAAGTCAAGCACAGAGACCTGCAAGACAAGCTCATCGAAACATACTCCATGCCCGTCCCAGAGAAAGCCTAATGCTCCCTCGACCTGATGACCCGCCCATGGGGGACGCATCACCCAGGGACACCTGGGATGAACTCCGAGGTCTCCTGATGCTGCCAGGGGTTGATGCAGACGGTTGGAGGAAGGAGATCAGCTTGTCACGAGAAATATTCCTGCGGCACCTTCCATAAGAGGTGAGGGGGGGCAAATCACGGATGCGGAAGCCCTTTCAATGGACGAATTGGTGAACGTCGCACACAAACTCCATGAGGCCACCAAGGCCTCCAAACAGGCAGCAACACCCGCAGCCTGTAGCCTGGTAACAGAAGAAGACGAGGCAGAGGACACGAACACGGTGTATAGGAAGAAGGCACCGCCACAGCAGCAGAGGACATGGATAAATCCAGCCTGGTGTTACTTCCATCGGAGGTTCAGAAGCGCTGCCAGAAATTGCAGAGCCCCTTGTTCTTTCACAAATAAAAATGAGAAAAGCAGCCACAAGTAACAGCAGTGGCTGCAAACCTTAAAGACTCCCGACAAGTAGGATTCTTCATCCACGATGCCATATCGAAATGACAGATGCTGGTAGACACCGGGGCGATGCAGTCAGTGTCTCTGCCATCGAGAGAGGACCGCAACAGCGCATCGAGCGCCGCAACCGCACTGGTGGCCACAAATGGAAGCCCCATCTGCTGCTACGGAACTGTAACCCACAGTATATCCATCCTGGGCAGTAAATATGATTGACCCTTCGTCATCGCGGACGTCAAGTTCCCTCTCCTGGCCGCTGATTTCCTCGCACACAACAGACTTCTGGTAGATGTCGGCCGAAAACGGCTGCTGGATACCGGAACCTGCTGCTCCCGACCACTCTCCACCGGGGCGGGGATGCCCGCTGTCTGCTCCATCTCTTTGAACAAGTACAGCACCCTCCTCCATGAGTTCCCAAACGTCTTCAAGCCAGAGCTGTGTCAGTTGCCGGCAGCCCAGGCCAAACACAGGATCCATCACCATATCACCACGACAGGCCTGCCAACACATGCCAAATTCTGATGCTTGCCACCCAAAAAACTCCAAGATGCTAAATGGGTCTTCACCAAGATGGAACAGATGGGCATCTGCAGGAAGGCATCAAGCCCGTGGGCGTCTCCCCTCCCTCCACATGGTAAAGAAACCAGACTGCTCCTGGAGGCCCTGTGGGGACTATCGTTGGCTGAACCTAGTAACGACACCGGACCACTATCCCTTGCCGAACATGCAGGACCTAACAGGCGCCCTGCACACGGCCAAAGTATTTACAAAAATGGATTTATTCAAGTCTTATTTTCAGGTACCAGTGCACCCTGACGACGTTCGGAACGTATACCTTCTCCTACTCCACCTTCGGCCTCAGGAACGCCTGGGCCACATTCCAACGCCTTATGGACACCATCTTGGGGGACCTACCTTTCTGCGTTTGCTACGTAGATGACATCCTGATCTTCTCCAGGTCCCCGGAGAAACACCTGCACCACGTCCATGCTGTGCTGAAATGCCTGCAGGAGAATGGTTTGGTTGTCAGGTTCGACAAGTGTACCTTAGGAGCAGAAAAGGTAGACTTCCTGTGCCATGAGATCTCCCCGGTAGGTGTCTGCCCCATGGCCTCCAAGGTGGACGCAGTAAAGAAGTTCCCAATGACAAAAACCATCAAGTCCCTACAGGAGTTTCTCAGTGTGGTCAACTACTACTGCTGCTTCATACCAGACGTCGCCCGCATCATGTATCCCCTGACCGCAGTCCTGAAGGGGAAGCTGAAAACAGTGGCATGGGCAGCTCTGCAACAACAGGCATTCAAGCAGACAAAGGCAGCCCTTGCCAAAGCCACCGCATTAACACATCACGACCCCACCGCCTCCCTGAGACTTACCACCGACGCCAGCAACATCGCTTGATGGGGCGGTGCTGGAGCAGGTGTTAGATGGCTCCCCGCACCTGCTGGCCTTCTTCAGTCGCAAGTTTAACCCCGCCAGAGACCCGCTACAGCACAATCAACAGGGAGCTCCTGGCAATCTACCAAGCCGTGCGGCACTTCAAGTACCTCTTGGACGGCACCCCTTTTACCATCCTCACAGACCACAAGCCTTTAGTACATGCGTTCACGAAGGTGGGAGACGCATGGTCTGTGAGGCAGCAGCGGCACTTGGCTGCTATCTCCGAGGTTGGCTGCACCAGGAAGAACCCAGTAGCCGACGCCCTATCAAGGGTTGAAATAAATTCTGTCCACCTCGACATAGACTATGAGGACCTGGCGAAGGAGCAGGCCGCAGACCCAGAAACAGCAGCCTACTGCACAGCACTCACCACACTGAATTGGGAAGACATGCCAATAGGAGGATCCAGTTCAACACTTCTCTGCGACACCAGCACAGGCCACCCGCGCCCCCTGATCCCCGCATCCAGAAGAAAGCAGACATTCGATGCCATCCACGGCCTGTCCCATCCATCAAGCCGAACAACGGTGTGCCTGATGACAGAGAAGTTCATGTGGCACGGTATCAGGAAGGATGTTTGGCAGTGGGGGAAGAACTGCACACCGTGCCAAACAAGTAAAGTCACCCAGCAAATGGAATCAGGCATCCGAGACTTCCCTCAACCACGTCGGCGCTTCAGTCACATCCATATAGAAGTCGTAGGTCCTCTGCCGCAATCAGGGGGCGCCAGATACCTCCTGACGGTCATAGACTGTTCCACACGGTGGCCGGAAGCAACCCTGATGACGGAAGCATCAACGAGCGCCTGTGCAGAAGCCCTCCTGTCGAGTTGGATCAGCCGTTTCGGTGTCCCTGACAGCATAACTATGGACAAGGGCCCGGCATTCTTGTCAGAGCTCTGGGTCTCCCTGGCATGCCTGATGGGAACAACTCTCCACAGTACGACTGCATATAACCCCACAGCCAACGGCATGGTGGAGAAGGCCCACCGTTCGTTGAAGGCAACTCTGATGGCACGCTGGATTGACGACAATTGGAAGGCCCAGCTCCCCTGGGTCCTGCTGGGTCTCCGCACCGCACCGAGGGCAGACGGCGACATATCTCCCACAGAGAAAGTCTACGGCAAAACACTAGCTGTTCCGGGGGAGTCCTTCCCCATGGCGCTGGACGATGCATATACCTCCCATCCAAGGCTGAGGGAAGTGGCTCAGAAGTTTGCGCCCCGCCGAAAGACTTTCACGGACAGGACCCACGTCTACAGCCCTGGGGGCCTGGATGCCTGCACCCACTGCCCACCCTTGACCAGACCGTACAGGGGCCCATACCGTATTGTCAGCAGATCATCCAAGGCCTATCTCATCAATGTCCAGGGCTTGAAGACTGGGTTTCTGTCGACCAGCTGAAACCAGCTTTCCTGTTAGACAGCGAAACTCGGGAGGAAACCGGCAGGCGCCCCAGAATTCCTCCACAAAACGTGGCCACAGATGATCCCTTTGCCATCCCGAAACGGGGTCGAGAACGTCCCAAGGGCCGCACTAAGGAAGTCATCCGCTTGGCTAAGCCGCCGGGCGATTCAGCACTCGAAGCCGCCCCACGTCTGCAGGTATCAAGAACTTGGGGCCGGTTCCTGCTCCCAAAGCGATTCCGTGATTGATTTTTTTTTTAGGAGTCTTCCAATCATTACTTTTGTAATTGTTGTCTTGGGGGGGGGGGAGTACTTGTAAAGACGTCAGACGTCTCTTTGTTTTTGCATCAATCACGCCATGCATTCCATTTCTTAATATGTCAAGACTCTCATGTAAAATACATTCATGTGTAGAATTTTTTGGCCTTTCCGCCGATATGTATTTCATCATTGTACATTTATTATGTCTCTCATAATTGCCATTTGTTTGTGTCAACAAACAAATTGCTCAGAGTGCGGGTCACGGCGATCGGAGGTCGGGCACCACGTTTCCGTCCGCACTCTGCCATGCATACCTGCACTCAGGTAAGAAATAATCCCCCACCAAAATCACTTTCATGTATCATAATAAAGTTTTCATTAACCTACCCATCTCACAGACTCATCATCAACATATAGTTACGGGCTGCTCTAGAAGCAAGAGCCCGTGCTGGCACAAGGCCAGCTAAATCTAAAACAACAACATAAGAAATAATTTAATACCCAGTTGACCTTTCTTGTCCTCACAGAACCTTTGAATGCAATGTACTCATATCGTTGAGCAAGCTGCCACAAAGTTGCAAAAATGTGCAGACATTAAAATAAACTTAAAACTTGCGTGTTCACAAACTAGTTCTCCAAAAATCTGTAAACGGTAACAAAAGTAGATGGACCCGCACGCTGGATCAACGGGTCCCCGAAAGATGGCCTACAAAAATAAGTCGGATGATGATAGTGGTAGGTCAGTACATTAATTCACCAGCACAAAAAATTAAAACAAACCAGAACATAATCTTGTCAACTTTAACCCTAGATAGGAAATCGTACCTACGCGTAACGCTATAGGAAATCCTGTATCCATATGGAATCATTGTAGGAAAAAATTTAAAAAAAATATTCAAACATGCTTTATTTTACCAAAACTATACAAAAGTAAAAAAAGAGTATTCTTGAACAAATATCACCCTCAATTATGACAATTAAACTTAACAGAATATACTTTTGACTTATTAGAAAAACTTTTATATAAAAAGATCTTATCAATTGAGGTACTGTAATGATAAAAAGACACGTCATTCAGCAAAATGCTTTTGAATATATGAACTAGGAACTATAAAGAATCCCTAGGCGCCTTGTTCATCCTCGAAACCACAGAAAACATCGGTCCTGGAATAAATAAAAACGGACATATTATTATATACACTTCAGCAGCAAAACGAGTTTTCAGCTATGACGATATATTCTGGTGAATATATGCAATAAAACTTTTTTTTTTCTTTCAAGTAACTTTGTTTCTAGTATATTTTCAATGTGTGAATGCAATATGAAACAAATACAATTACCTGCTACTAGGGCCAGCCCTAGGGGAGTGGTGGGGAGACTCAGTAATCCCATAATGAGAAATGTCACTGTCCGTTCCTTCATCATGGGTAGTGTACAAGACCCTATCAAAAGCTGAGGTGTTCACCAAGGCATCTAAGTCGAACCTGGACAGTGTTCTCTTACGTTTCCTGGGCATTTTATCACACTAAAAAAAAAATAATAATAATAAATCAATAATACTATATATGGAATAATGTAAGTCATGTTTCACTATGTACAAGATCTAATAAGGCTATTACACTCTCAAAACATAGTCATTATGTTATTTACATGTGGTAATGGCCTTTTCTGAAAAAAATATTTTTTCACCATATACTATCATATTAGGAAATGCTGCCATTTGGATACATGAGTACTCACCAAGAGTGGATGAAGAGGAGCAGCACGTTACACCTTACAGTATGAAGAACTTCTGTTGAAATGCCCACCAAAGCACCAATTGAGCCAAAGAAGTATAAATTGTTGGAAAAAAATGGGAAATACAAAAGTTCAGGGTAGCTGTGCCATTTGGCACGGGATTTCCTATCTAGGGTTAAAATCTCCTAACAAAAATCTCTTGGGTACGTATTAATCAAGCAATGGATGTTGTATTCTAATGGGAACGCTGGTTAGTAGCCTACTGTGTAAGCAACGGGCCTTTCTTCATTGAGTGAGGTGCAACCAAGTCCCCACAGGCAAAACTAGTAGTAATTGGATGGTTCACTCCCAGGCAAAAAAAAAAAAATACATTTTGGAAAACATCGACTGACTGTGCACATTATGGGTCAATAAGTACTGATAACTATGATAAACATCGAGGGTTGAAATGTTTTCCCTTCTGGGGATAAGTTCAGGGATGACCAGACCTGCAGCTACACAATAAGTAAAAGTGACAGAAATAACGACTAACCAGCGAGACAAAAAAATCCTATGGAAACCGACGGTGTAGAAAAGTAATGTAGAATTAATTAGTTGTCTGAACTAAGAACTAAATTCAACTAACGTGATTATTAGGTAGTGAGGGTGACCAGACAAGGTGCGTGTGAGTGGCGGCGGCGGCGGCGGCGGCCAGCGATTGTTGTGTGAGTGAGTGACTGTCAGTACTGTAGTCAGAGACTTGGGTGTGAGGTGGAGGATGTTCGACGACAACGACACCCTGCGAGGAATGACGTGAGAGGACCTTCGCGATTTCACTTCTTACTGTAAGTTAGAACGATAGCCTATTTTACATGAGATGGCATTGATCAAGGTTTACTGTTATTTATGTAGTGTTATGTTTCAAACGGTTGATTGGAGACTTTACATGACGTCAAATTTGACCAAGTGATCCAAATGTCGAGTGGCAGGTAGGCGAAGGGAAGGGGAGCTCGCTGCCACTAAGTGGTGACAACTTGGTCTTGAAGTGCAGCAAACCTTGGGAATCATGACAGCGTGCCTCTGCCTCTGCCTCTGCCTGTGCCTGTGGGTCCTCATGCCAGTCGTCAGCGCAGAAGGTGGATGTAGGGTAGGGGGCGCAGTCAGGCAGGCTGCCTACCTTGTTAGGAAGTCACCTTTGCCGACGTAGGCTAGGCCTAGCCAGTGCTCGGAAATGCCCTTTTCGTAGCCTGTGGCTGGGGTAAGGAGCCACACCTATCGTAACCTAATGTAGGGTGCCAGGTGCTTACCTACAGTAGCCTAGGTACCCAAAGTGCGTAACGTTCGGCAATTTTGTAAACGCGAGGCCACCGAGCCGAGCCCAGGCTATACGGTAGGCTACTGCCTTTGGTGCTTGGAAAGAGCTCTTGCGATGCCTGTCACTCGTGAAGTGTTCCCCCGGCCGCAACCCCAGCTTTCCCTCTGTGGTCCCCCATAGGCCTAGTGCAGGAAACAAGGGTGGTGCGGGTGGGGTCCACTGTCTTTATAAATACATTTTGTGCCAACAAAACAAATGTCAAAAACATTCAAGATGCAGTGAAAACATTTTTCAACAATGGTTTCAAGTAAAATACGGTCAAACCTTACTTTTGTCACGCGGCCTAATTCCCACCAGTCGTCGACTGGGACGGATTCCTCGTACCTAAATGGGGGTAAATTCTAAGCCGGCTGTCTGCGATGAGCTAGACTGTGGCAAATGACATTTTTCTATGTTATTTTACTTGCTTTACAAGAATTTGAAGTAATATTTTGCCACCCGGTTGTAACTAAACTGTAATTGACCTTTGAAGACTGCACAACTTGAATTACCTAATGCAGGGTAGGTCTAAGCTGGCATTCTGCAGCAAGCCGCCCCCCCCCCATGGCTAATACAGCAAAATTGTAACCAGTAAACGGTAATTCTAAGCCGGCTGTCCGCGGTTAGCTAGACTGTAGCTGGCATTCTTGCATAAACTGTGATTGACCTTTGAAGACTGCACGAATTGAATTACCTAAACGATAGGTTTTAAGCTGGCATTCCCCAAGTGGCTACCTCCATACAGCAAAATTGTAACCAGTAAACACCTCCAGGGTACGTTATGTTGGTATTTTTAGGGGTGTTTACTGGTTACAATTTTGCCGTATTAGCTATGGAGGGGTGGGGGGCTTGCCGCAGAATGCCAGCTTAAAAAATATTACTTTAAATTCTTGCAAAGCAAATAAAATAACATAGGAAAACGTCAGTTGCCATAGTCTAGCTCACCGCGGACAGCCGGCTTAGAATTACCTAAATAGGCATTGCGTTTGCTACAATGCCAGGTCCTGACCTAAGCAGATTTTACGTACCTAATGTAACTTAGGGTGACATGCCCTGACCTGGGTGACCTCTTAGTCCAACAGGGGTGTTCTCTCAGTTTCACCTTAAAGTTAGATCCTTACTCTTGATCTCCTTTTTTTTTTCCTACTGTACACAAGTAGCCTACAACCCTTCATTCTTTGCATAAGGATTTTTCTTACGAACACAGGCTGAAACAGGCATTTAACTTTCAGGTGAAGTTCTTGACCATCAACAAGTAGGGAAATCCCCAGCCCCGTGTTGCTATGCACTCCAGCTTGTTTCTGGCCACCGTTGTCTTTGGATTTCTGTATTGACTCTGCCCGACATACCCTTTACTCTCTCATTATGCTTTCTGAGTATTACTTCGTTTTTTGTAGGGTTGTTGAGTTTTGTCAAAAAAAAGGGTAGAACTATATAGTAGCTCCACGGCGGCGACGGCACTATAACTTGACTTTTTCTACAGTTTTTTGGTTGCTTATTATGAATTTACCTTTAATTTTTGGCGCTCGAGTGTAATTAACCTGTAATTAACCTCAGAAGTCCATCCAACAAGGGGTTTCCATACGCGATCTTCACAAGACAGCACGGGTACGTCTGTTTTGAATGGTTCATATCCCGTCCGGCAAGTGCAATAACTTGTTAACGTATGGGTACCCAACCCCCCTGGGCCAGTACTAAACACGGCGAAGGGACATTCCATTTGGCAGGCAACAAACAGATGCACCGCCAGTATCAGAACCCCTAAAAGTGTAGAAAATACCAGTTGAAAAGGTAAAAACAGGCGTGGAGCTAATATATAGAATTACCAAATAAAGAATTATGATCCAAACCCTTTAGTCAATGCTTCCTTTGCTTTGCATATAAAGAAGGACAAGACAGTGAGTCAAATCCTCAATCATTTCAGCCTTTTACCTCTGTGAGGAAACCTCAGATTTTCAGGCTCACCAGGAAAGGGCAGGCCTTGCAATAGGTTTCTCTCCTCCGTAGAAGTGGACTGTCACACCTCTGCGCCACTTGCAGAAGGTATGAGTGTATAGTAACTAGAATACTCTGCGTTCAGAGTGCCATGTCTGGCTGTCCAAACAGTGGGTGAGGTTTGCTGGAAAGAAGAATAGAGGTTTCCCAGGTGTCATCAAATTGTAGTATTCTGCCATTGACACCAAAGGGCCTCTTTGGCCCTTTTCTTCCACTTGCTAAACTCCCCCCTCCACCCACACTAAGGGAGCAGTTTCCCTCTAGCTGGCCCCAATAAATGTTCAGTAGAGAGCCTCTGAGGAGGGTAGGACACCCAGTCCGGTATCTCAAGTGAGGCCTCTTTTCATTGTGAGGGAGTTTTCCTCAGGAGGATGCTCTCTCTCAGGACGAAAGGAAGAGTCTCACCCTAACCTGACTTTCCTTCTGGGTGTGCAGAGGACGAGCAGCTCAGGCAGTTGTGACCCTTGCTGGGCATCTCTGGTGTGCCCAGTGTTTCTTCCCTCCTTGACCATCTGAAGGCTGGTAAGGCATCACCTGTCACTGCTTTTACCTTGACCATTACGACTTCGATAGTAACAGTCTCCACTGGCTCCCAGACTGCCCCCACTTACTTGGTATCTCCCCTTGTCTCATCAGTGATGTGCCCTGAAGTGTTGCTTTCTTTGTCAGATCTGGTTCAAGATGGAAACTGTTCACTCATTGTTGGATTCCATCAGAGAGGGCTGCTTCATGCTACTGGTAGACCTTAAGGTTGCATATTTTCAAATGTCCATCCATCAGTCCTCTCAGAATTATCTCTGTCTTCCCCTTGGGGGACATTCTTTCAGTTCAAGGCACTATGTTTTGGACTCTCGACTTCCCTCCACATGTTCACAGTGCAGTGGGAGGTTTTCTCTTGCATCAGCAAGTTCAGGGAGGTATTGCAGAAGTTTCTATCTCATCAGAAAAACCTGTTTGGCAGTGGCAGATCGTTCTGGGTCACCTGCCGTCCTTGGAGCAGTTGGTCCTTTATGAACAGCTTGACTTCTGTTCCCTTCAATGTACACTAGGTTGAAGTTCTTGTCTCCAGCAAGATGGCCCCCCTCTCTTTCCAATTCCTCTATTAGAGGAAGTAAGGAGAGATCTAAGTTGGTGGTTAGACGACACAAACCTCACATCAGGGTGCCACCTGGCACTCTTCCTCCTGAGATGCTTCTATTTTCTGATTCATCCAGTGAGGATTGGGGTGAACACCCACCTAGAGGCGTTGTTGGTGACAGTGCAGGGGCTTTTTTCTTTCACACTTTTGGAGCTGGGTGACAGGGAACAGTTTTAGAGTTTATCAATACTGCAGTTGTCCAAAGACCATCAAACAGAATGAGAACCTAATTTATTAACCTTAATATTACAGTTTACCAAAAGACCATCAAACAGAACCCTAATCTAATTTGCTATCCGTAATGTTAAATTTTATACATGAACTTACCTGTTGTTTACATATAGCTGTAATTCTCGATCTCGACAGAAAATTCAAAACTGGCGGTCCCGCTAATATATGGTCAGGTGATACGACTACCCCGCCCTCTACCGGGGTGCCTGGATCCATTTCCATCAACAACTAATCATATTTTCTCTGTCGGGGCCGGCGACTAGTCGTCTGCTCCTCTTCAGGAAATTCATCGGTGCTTTTTCGTTTCTTCTTTGGTGAAGTACCCACTTTTGTTGACGGTTCTGGCTTGTTTTTGGCTTTGGTTGAGATTTTTTCTAGTTATGTCTGATTCAGGATCTCAAATTAGATATTGCGGGGGGGGTTGTAAAACTTGAATGTCTCAGTCTAACATAGACCCTCACTCTTCTTCCTCTAACTGTAGAGGGAAATTGTGCACGAATCTGGATAGATGTGATGAATGTTCGTCTTTGTCTGTGCTTGATTGGCAAAAGTTGGCTAAATATCAGACAAAATTAAGTAAAGATAGGGCACGTAAGGCTTCGCCAGAAGTTCCTCCCAGAGTAGGAGTAGTATTGCCTCTTGTTCTGTTCCTGTTACCCCTCCTGTTCCTATTCCTGCCCCGGATCCTGTTGTTTCCAACCCACTACCGTGTCAGACCTTGGGCAGAATTTGATGGTAAGATTTCGGCTCTTTTTCTCTGCGATAGAGAAGATTGGCCAGGATGTGAGTGCGATGTCAGACATCGAAGTGTTGCAGTGATAGTGTTGTGGAGGAGGTGACTGTTCGTCCCCTCGCTCTCCTAGGTCGAGGCCTCTGTCCGGCTCCCAGGGCTCAGGAGAAGACATGCCGAAAGCCGAAGGGAGGCGAGTGGGGTCTGCTCACGAGCAGTTGCTCCTCTAACAGTCCTGTTGCGTCCCAGGCTGTTGCAGCTCGCTATAGTAAAAGCGATGCGGAAGTGTCTTCTTGTGCTTCTGTTTCGTCGAGGAGGAGTTGGAAGCAGTCAGAGTCTAGTAGGTCGCTGAAGAGACGCAGAGCTTCCTCTCCAAGTCAAGTTCCTATCAAGAAACTTTTCGGCACGTTCTCCTCTTCCGTCTTGTAGCTTTTGGGATAGCCCAGAGATCTCTTCTTCTTCAGGCAGTCCGGATGTACGTTCTACGGATCGTAGCGGCGCCGGATCCTCCTGTTAGCATGCAAGTAGCGGCTTCCTTCCCATTGGATCCCAAGTCGGCTTTTATGCCTCCGGTTCCTGGCCCCCTTCGCAACAGGACAAATTGGACAAGATTTTGAGACTTTTCGAAGGTTTTAAAGCTCCAACACTTCAGGTTCCTTCTGCAACTGAGGCTCCGGTCTCTGCTCCCGCTCACGCACCTGGCGCCGCTTCGCCTGGCTCCGCCTGGCTCCGCTTCGCCGATCGCGCTCCTGGCGCCACTTCCGCCCCGCACTGGCCGCACTCACGACGCTACTTTGGCGCTTGCGCTCTCCAAAACACGTTTCCAAGGCGCACAATGTTTGCGCTTCTAGCGCCTACCGTGGTTTTTGGCGCCTCTTTGGCTCTCGGATCTTCTAAGGCTCCTGACTCCTCTCAAGCTCATGTTTCGGATACGCTTGACGCTGGTCGGGCTCTTGGCGCCTCGGTGACGTTCGCGATACTCAAGAGGATAACGCAAGTTTGGCTCCCGGAGACGTTTCTATCCGCGGTGCTCCAACTGCTTCAGAGATTCTCTCCCCAGTTTCCGATGTTTCGAAGTAGATGATGTTCCGTCTGCTCCTACGCCCAACTTTAAGCATCTCTTACAACTTTTGAAGAACATTTTCAAGAAGACTTTGCTCCAGCTTCCCCTTCATCTCCGACTCACGCAGTTTGCCAAGGATTTTAAACCTCCTTCCTCTAGATTTCTGAAGCTGGTCCTGTCTGTTTTCGTGAAAAGAGCTCTCCGAAGGCAAGAAGGATGGTTGAGCAAGAAAAGATCTCAGGGTAAAACATCTTTCTGTTTTCCCCCTCTCAACTGTCTTTTAAGTCTCGTTCGTGGTATGAGACTGGGGAAGTCTTTTCCTTGGGAGACTCTGCCTCCTCTCAAGGGATTTCTCCAGCCTTGTGGATTCTGCCCGTCGCTCAGCTTTTTCTTCGTCCAAAGTCGGCTTCGTCTTCGGAAATTGACCATCTGGTGAAGAGTTCCTATAGGATCTTGGAGATCTTTTCTTTTATTGACTGGTCTATAGGAGCCTTGAGCAGGATAGTGAAAGTCTGTGATCTTCCCCCAAGACTGCTACAGATCTTGATGCTATTTTGGCCTGCCTGGACAAGGCCATCACGGACGGAACGTCAGAAATTGCCTCAGTGACTGCTACCGGCATTTTGAAGAAGAGAGCACATTGGATTTCGTTTGTCGCGAGAGGAGTCTCCAGGAACCAGAAATCTGCTCTTTTTTTGCTCCTTTGCTTAAGGAATCCCTTTTTCCCGCCACGTTAGTTAGGGAAATTTCGAGGCTCTCTCACGGAAGTCTACTCAAGACCTACTGGCTCATTCTTGAAAAGACCCAGGTTTTCGACTTCTCCAGTAGTACCCAAGCCTTCTTTCCCTGTATCCTCTAGGCCTTCTCGGGTACTCTTTCTCGGCCCTTTTTTCGTGCTAGGGGAAGAGGAAAATTCTCTTCTCATCCCCAGAAAGCTAGGGGTACCAACCGATGAGTTCAAGGTCCTTCATGCAACGGTCGGAGCCAGACTAAAGTCGTTCTGGCAAGTTTGGGAGGCCAAGGAGCAGAACCCTGGGTGATCAACGTTCTGAGAGAAGGCTACACCATTCCCTTCTCAGAGAGTCCTCCTTTAAAGTCTTCGCCAGTAGACTTCAACGTATCATCCAGGGACTCAGAGAAACTTGTGGTGTTGGAGGAGGAAGTTACTTCCCTCCTTCAAAAGGGAGCCATAGAAGCAGTCCTCGCACCTTCATCTCCAGGGTTCTACAACCGTCTGTTTCTGGTTCCAAAATCGTCAGGAGGATGGAGACCAGTTCTCACGTAAGCGCCCTGAACAAATTTGTGCTTCAAACACCATTCAAGATGGAAACCACACAGTCGGTTATCAATTCCCTGAAGGAAGGAGACTGGATGGTGTCCCTCGATCTCCAGGACGCATACTTTCATGTACCTATCCATCCGAGATCAAGGAAATTCCTACGGTTTGTGTTCAGAGGCAGGGCTTTTCAATTCAGGGCTCTTTGCTTGGCCTATCAACAGCCCCACAAGTTTTCACAAGGACGATGGCTCCAGTTGCGAAATGGCTTCACTTAGAGGGAATTCACATTTCCCTTTACCTCGACGACTGGCTAATCCGGTCTCCCGTCAAAAGGCCAATGCATGAAGGACCTACAAAGGACCCTTTCTCTTACCGACGAATTGGGACTCATAGTAAATCTTCCAAAGTCACAACTCTCTCCATCTCAAGACTTGACTTATTTGGGAGTTCGGATGAACTCAGTTCTTTTCAGGTTTTTCCGACGTCTCAAAGGATCGAGAAATGCCTGCTGAAAGTGAGATACCTGATGGCAGCCAAGACTTGTTCTGCCAAGGAATGGATGAGCCTTTTAGGCACCCTCTCATCGCTAGAGATGTTCGTCAGTCTGGGGAGGCTACACATGAGACCTCTTCAGTTCTTCCTACAGCAGATCTGGAACAGGAAGAAAGACATGGATTCGTTTGTTTTTCCTCTATCCACTCAAGTAAAGCAAGATCTGTCATGGTGGAACGACAGGAGCAAACTAGATCGAGGTTTGTCACTGAGACAGAGGAACCCAGACCTGATGTTCTCCGACGCTTCAGACGAGGGTTGGGGAGCAACATTGGGGGATCTTCAAGTGTCAGGCAATTGGTCTTCATCCCAACGGGACTGGCACATAAATGCGAAAGAGTTGAAGGCAATACATCTAGCCTTGGAACATTTCGTGCTTCTGGTGGAAAA
This sequence comes from Macrobrachium rosenbergii, assembly GCF_040412425.1. Classification (NCBI taxonomy): domain Eukaryota; kingdom Metazoa; phylum Arthropoda; class Malacostraca; order Decapoda; family Palaemonidae; genus Macrobrachium; species Macrobrachium rosenbergii. The sequence continues at coordinate 49,942,137 of NC_089781.1, read as the reverse complement.
CAAAAAGATAGTAGTGCACTCGGACAACTCCACAGCTCTGGCGTACGTGAATAAACAAGGAGGCACTCACTCCTTCTCTCTGTTCGAGATCGCAAAAAGACCTGCTTTTGTGGGCGGCAACCAAGAACATAGAGCTAGTAACTCGCTTCATCCCGGGAGCTCTCAACGTAAGAGCGGATATCCTCAGCAGGTCACTCCAGGTCATTCCGACGGAATGGACCCTCCACCAGAAAGTCTGCCAAGGCCTGTGGAAGGTTTGGGGAACTCCCATGCTAGACCTGTTCGCAACGAGGGAAAACCGCAGACTACCTCTCTTTTGCTCTCCTGTTCCAGACCCAGAAGCATTAGCGGTGGATGCCATGCTCCTGGACTGGTCGGGTCTCTTCCTTTATGCATTCCCTCCCTTCAGGATGCTGGGAGAAGTCCTGAAAAGTTTCGAGCACACAAAGGTGTGTCAATGATCCTTATAGCTCCATGGTGGCCAGGAAGATCATGGTTTCCAGAGCTACTGGAGAAAGTAGTGGATTGGCCAAGGAGGTTGCCATTCAGACCAGACCTTCTGTGCCAGTTGCACAGCAGAAAGTTCCACAGGAACCCGTCAGATCTAAATCTGACAGGGTTCAGACTCTCGAGCGACTCTACAGGAGGAGAGGCTTCTCTAGAAGAGTGGCGCAGGCAATGGCTAGATCAACCAGGCCCTCGTCTACAAAGGTCTATCAAGCGAAGTGGAAGTGCTTCAGGGAGTGGTGCTCCGAGTCTGGAGTGTCTTCCACTTCTACGACTCTAAGCCAGGTGGCGGATTTTCTTTTGTTTCTGCACAAGGAGAAGAAATTGGCTGTCAGCACGATTAAGGGGTATAGGAGTATGCTGGCGGCAGTTTTCAGGAATAGAGGTATAGACCTTTCCTCGGACAAAGATATTGCAGAACTCCTTAAATCCTTTGCTACCACTAAAGGCAAATCTCTTCGTGTACCGCATTGGAATTTGGATATGGTGCTAAAGTGGCTTACCTCCAAATCTTTTGAGCCTTTGAGTTCCCTGCTCGTTAGGAATCTAACTAAGAAAACTCTCTTTCTCTTGGCACTGGCCTCGGCAAAGAGAGTAAGTGAGATTCATGCTCTGGACAAAAGAGTTGGTTTTTGTGCGGATAAGGCTGTAGTTTCCTTCACCTTGGGTTTCCTAGCTAAGAACGAAAACCCTAGTAATCCATGGCCAAGGGAATTTCCCATTCCTAGCCTATCCTCCTTGAGTGGAAGAGAAATGGAGAGACTTCTCTGTCCGGTCAGAGCATTGAAATTCTATCTGGACAGGACCAGAAGTGTAAGAGGAACTCATGATTTTTATGGTGCTCAACTAAGAACCCCAAGAACCTCTATCTAAAAATGGGATTGCTTTCCTTTTGAAAGAACTGATTCAGGAGGCACACAAGGAATTAAGGGATGTGGATTTCCCCTTAGTTAAAGTGAGGCCTCATGAAATTAGGGCTATTGCAACTTCTTTAGCCTTCAAGAAGAACATGGCTTTAAAGGACATTCTAAGTTCAACTTATTGGAGATGTTCGTCTGTTTTTGCCTCGCATTATCTGAGACAGATCCAAACCACATATGAAGACTGCAGTACGTTGGGCCCCTTTATTGCGTCTGACACGGTGATGGGCAAGGAAACCAGAGGCTCTAGATCCTCTCCTTAGTTTCCTTGGGTGCAGAAGTTTTTTTTGGTCGACTACTAGAGCCTAAGAGGTTAGATGGCCTAGTAGGTCTAATTTTAATAGGTTGGTGTGAGTTTTTATGGTTGGGTGATATGATGGTGGATGCTTTGAGTACTACGCCTGAGCAGGGGCATTATATGCTTTGGTTGATTGTGTCAAGACGGCTGGGCCAACAGACCTTTCTCCATATAGCAACCTGCGTCTGAGCTACTAGGCCCCCGCAGTTGCACTAAGGATAGCAGGTTACAGAGGCAGTAACCGAGAAAACAGCTTCCTTAGCAGGTAAGGATCCAAAGTTAAGACGTTTTTTTCTTAGCCTGATGATCTCAGGTTTTTTCCATTTAACACTTACAGCTGTCCATGCCCACCGCCTCAATGTGGCAATCAGCTATATGTAAACAACAGGTAAGTTCATGTATAAAAATGACATTTTTATAATAAAATAAGATTTTATATCATACTTACCTGTTGTTTACATATAAAACATTCCCACCCGCCTCCCCGCAAGGGACAAGGGGACATAGAAAATATGATTAGTTGTTGATGGAAATGGATCCAGGCACCCCGGTAGAGGGCGGGGTAGTCGTATCACCTGACCATATATTAGCGGGACCGCCAGTTTTGAATTTTCTGTCGAGATCGAGAATTACAGCTATATGTAAACAACAGGTAAGTATGATATAAAATCTTATTTTATTATAAAAATGTCATGTTTACCAAATTAAATAGTGACCCAACAACTGGTACAAAGTTGTTTCCTCAAGTCTTGCCAAAGGATGAGAAGGTCCCAGTGTAGAGCAGTTAAATACTGTCTTCAATCATTTTCCTTGTATTCAAATTTCATCACGCAACCAACACAGATCCCAACTGATCAGTTGTCTCTACTAGTTTTCATTGTATTTAGATTTCTAAACACACACTGCCAGACTTATGATTTCAGTCTAATCCTGTGCCACAGCTTATCTAGATGACAACTGGAAGTTGATACATAAACTTCTCAGTCAGGCTCAATGCTCTTCGAAACCAGTGGAGGAATAGAGTATATCAACAATGTCATTCACTTTGTAGAGACAACCAGCACCTATCTAAGATTGTTTGATGGATGGCCAAATGATGGAACTTGCCTTATAAGGCAAGCTTAAGCATTCAAACACTTGAGAATCGATAGCCAAAACCAGTTCACTCGTTACATGGAACACGACAGGAAATATCCAGAATCCGAAGAAAACTTCCAACTTTCACCGTTACATTTGTTATAAAAACGAAGAATGCGATTACAGGTGAAGGAAAGTGTAACCACCAATCACTCAGCTGCAACAATAAAAGAAAAAACAAACATGAACAACCAGACACATCACACATTCATGAACAAAAACATACATACAGTACGAGCACAATGGAAAAAAAAACATAAAATCATCAAATGAAACGAACAAAAGAAACTAAACACTATTCATACTCCGGAACTGGACCTTGATTTCTGGCCCATGGCATCACATTCACCACCTCTTCTTCACTCACTTCTACTCCAACTGCATTAGATTCACCCAGCCTCGGTTCTGAACCATTCACACCACCCTCACTCACACTCTGGAGGCTTATGTCTGCTCCAACCTCACTAACACCTGACATGGCTTTTATCATCTCTTCCATACTCTCATTTATTTCTGCTGTGCTCCGACTCAAGCTACCCAAAACTCCCCCACTCACACACTCTAGTACTGCTTACTCTTTCTCACTCACAGTCACTCCTACACTTACTCTTTCAACCCAAAGAAACACACACACACACACACACACTGTATGTACCGTCTTTCTCACAACCCTGTGTTGCTTCCAATCCACCCAACTCTTGCATATCATCATCCACATTCCTTGTACCCACCAAGTTCACTCCTTCCACATCCCACTCAAATCCCTCAAAATCAAACAACCCATCATGCATACTCTCTCCAAACAACCTAGCAAACGTACCCATACTCTTTCTACTACTTCTCCCTTTAGACCTTTTCTTCCATTCCACCAACACTGTTTATCTCCCCAATTAGACCATGGGCCAGCAGCCGAAACCCCCAGGGATTTTTGCAGACCACATTGTTTCTATACTTTAGAGTCCATAGATTCAGATTCTGGTTGCCTGCACTTTGGATTTTGGTGATTTTGGCTGCTACAGCCAAAAATTGAAAAATATTCAGGACAAAAATTGGATAAAAAAAAAATAGTTTTTCGTCACGCACAGAAAAGAAAAAAAACAATATATGAGAATGGCAAGGGACTGTGGGTTTTAAAGTATGCTGAATCGAATGAAATGGTTTATTTCATCGAAAAAAATAGGACTCAATACGTTGTTTAGGTTTGAATATAAAGTTTTGACTCTCAAGAGAAATTTATATTATTATAGTTTGCTCTCCTTTCTTTCAGTGAAGAGATAGTGTTAGAATTGGAATATCCATAAAGAGCAGGTTTTTTAGATGCTATTTCATATATACATAATGTTATATTAAGTCCAAAATGAAAGCAAATATATACCACAAGAAAAATTATCTTTACTGCTTAGGAGGGGGTTTGTTCTTGGGTACTAAACAGCCATCTGCTATGTGGAGCATGGACCAATTGCTCCCCCCTCCAATATATCTTTGCAGACTCTACTTTTTTATTTCTTTAGAGTCAGTTGATCAGAGTATGATTTTCTGCACCCAGATGTCGAGATTTTGGGTGCTACATCCAAAATTTGAAAATCATTTAAAAAAATCTAATTTCAAGTAATTTCAAAAAGTGTTAGCTTGACCTGATTTTCGGTCATCTATAGGTTCTACCAGTGCAGATAAAATGTGTAAGAAACAATTAACATGTGTATTTTCCTTAATAGTTACACAGGGCCCTGTTGCTAATATTACACTACTTAATTATGCAATTATAGTTGGAAGGTACTCTGAGGCGCTTCCTAGCCCAACGACCGCTGAACCCCTACTGATCTTAACTTTTCAAACTGAACTTGCTTAGGTCATAGACCTCAGCTGATTGGTCTCTTATAATTGAAAAGGACCAATAAGGGTCTTCGATGTATGGCACTCATTTGAATTACCCACGCTAAACCCCAATGATCGTATGGCGTTTGAGGACTCGACAGTATCTATCTGTTCGTCACTCTCTCATCACAAAGACGTACAAACAACTAGCAGATTTTCTGTTATGTGTCAAACATGAATTTCTACATAATCAGTTCACCACTCCCCCCTCAAAGTTCTGCGTCTCAGGACTCACAACACTTTTTTTTTTTTTTTTTTTTTTTTTTTTTTTTGCAGCAATTTGTGCACTGCCACTTGAGTACCTTACCTCCCAACATATGTTATCAGTAAGTCATGCAAAAAAAAAACACTAAAACTTAGCAAGCCAGGGTCAGATTGCACGGTTACAATTGGCAATTTTCAGTGTTATGAATTCCACACATCACATCGCTTTGATTTTTCTTTATTTATTTTTTTTTTATAATGAAAAAAAAAAGAATTATATAGGATCAATGGAATAATAATTTTTAGCTCCACACATTAACACACAACTTTCTTAGAATTTGGATTGAAATAATCTGCAGTTCAAATAATCAAAATAAGGCAAAAACCAGATTACTGTTAATCATCAAGACAATGATATTTTTATGATAAAATAAAGTTTTGTACATACTTACCCGGCAGATATATACTTAGCTATGGTCTCCGACGTTCCCGACAGAAATTCAAATTTCGCGCACACGCGCGACAGGTAGGTCAGGTGATCTACCATTCCCGCCGCTGGGTGGCGGGAATAGGAACCATTCCTTTTCTAATCAGATTTTCTCTTCCACCTGTCTCCTGAGGGGAGGCTGGGAGGTTACATCGTATATATCTGCCGGGTAAGTATGTACAAAACTTTATTTTATCATAAAAATATCAATTTTGTACATGCAACTTACCTGTCAGATATATACTTAGCTGATTGGCACCCTTGGAGGAGGGCAAGAGAGCTAAACACAAAAAAACGGGAAACAACATATGTCATTCTATAAACAAAAATTTGGGTGCAGCATGGGCAGCCCTTTTAAGTCCTGTTTTAGGCAACCTATACATGGAATATTTTGAAACTGTAGTAATAAACAGGTTTTGACATAGGAAAAACCTATTTTTGGTAGTCACTGTTTCGTCCTCAAGGAGTTACCTTCCATGGTCTACCAGAGCTCCATGGTGACCAAACTAATATCAAAGAATTCTCTTCTAGTTGGTCTTTTGGCCAGGTATTGTGTCGTAATGATTAACAGTATAGCACATGATGGAGTATATAATGGACTCAAAGATAAGAGGGCACTTTCCCTTATCTTCAGCGAAGCTGAACCCAGTTTTTCCAACGTCAAATAACCTGCAAGAAAGAGAAGTGACTATTATGCATGCGCATCCGCCCTCTTGTTTACAACCGGGCCGTTAAAAGACCAAGGAGCCATTACTCTCTGTTGGTCAATGCAGGTTGATCCCTTGGCCCAAATCCCATACCTTTTCGTCAGGGAAGTGGGAGGGTTTTGAGGACTCAACAGCGACTACCAAAAATAGGTTTTTCCTATGTCAAAACCTGTTTTTTTAAAGCGTAGTCGCTGTTTCGTCCTCAAGGAGCTTTCAAAAGAAATTGACAGGTGACAAAAAAAGGCTTAAGCTCTCGCTTTTTAAATCCCAACACCCGAAAGGAAATAACATTTCTGGTTGAAGGTCAAGCCACAGACTTCAAGTCCCATTCTTTATTCCATATACTTTTCAGGTTTTTGATACCAAGAAACAAGAAACTATGCACGAACTTACGTTTTAGGATGTAGTTCTACAGTGGCTTACCTAAGCATGCTGGGTTTTGTTGTAGTACTGTCACTCATCTCCCAGCGATAGTTAGCACACACACCGTCAATATGACCCCTGGTTTTCTGCCGCAGCACCTAGGGGTTAAGACTAACTATGCCACCTACTGATACACAGTGTAGTCGAATTTGTTCGAACATGTGGCAATGATTTAACTGATGACCACCCTATACATCTGGATACTTCTTTGAAAGAGACATTTCTGAAGAAGGCCAAAGATGTACTTACTTTCCTAAAATCATATGACCTATGGAAAGAGTGTGAATTTCCCTTTTTAATGAGAAAACACTACAAACATTCTCAGTCTTTGTAGGGAGAGTGGTTGGTTTGTGCTAGGGTGTAGTAAAAGAGGACCTTCTGGGGTGTTTGCCGTGACTTCTAGGTAAACCGTAAGTGCTTGAACTGGGCGTAATGTCCTGTCTACTAAATTGAATTTTCTTATAAGAATGGATTTCCTTTTTAAAGGATCCATATTCTTGGCCAGGAATGATGGGCCAGGGGACAATAATAATTGATGGTCAGCTATTTGCGTGATGCATCGTCCCCATCTAAGAGAGCCCAGTTCACTAATACTGTATGAGCTCCTGATGCTAATGCAATCAAGATCACCTTTTATAGCCTGTGCGTTGTGGTTGTATTGGGTCCACTGAACTGAGGGGTGATAGAAGTCTAAGCACCTTGTTCAGGGACCAAGAAATTGGAAGCCTTTCGGGAGTGGGCCTTTGAAGAGCAAAAGACTGCAGGAGGGAAGTGACAACTTCTATACTGGAGTCAATCCCGAATCCATAAAGCAATGGTTCCATTAATGCAGCCTTGTATGTCATGACTGTTGTAACCACAAGGCATTTGTCTTCAAAAGGGTGTATAATAAAAATATAGTTTCTACAGAAATCTCAACTGGGCTCTCAGTATGGATATAATCTAATCATATCTTCCATACGGACTGGTAATGCTGGATAGAAGTCTGTAATATTTTGCACTAGGTACCTAGCAATGTTGAGTGAGTAATTATTACGATAGATATTTTTAAAAATCTATACGTGAAGGTCTCGGCTTAGAAAGGAGAGACTTTCCCTCCTACTATCTGGGATACAACAGCAGACAACAGTGGAATTGATCTTTTTGTCCGTTGTTGAGGTAATAAGAACCAATGCCTGTTTGTCCAATTTGGGGCTATTAACCCTTAAACGCCTGTTGGACGTTTTAAACGTCGTCAAAAATTGTCTGTCGAATGCCGAGTGGACGTTGCAAACATCGACTGAAAATGCTTTTTTTAAATATTCGCGGAAAAATAATCATAGGCCTAGTTTGCGGAAGATTTCAAATCACGCGCCTTGGCGGATGCTGGGAGTTCACGGATCCAGGTGTTGTGTTGTTTTTGAGCATCACCCAGACGTGCATGCGCGAATTCCCTCTTACTCACGCCAGATAGCATCAGCGTCGGACCTTGCGGGAGCGATATTTTGATGCAGACGTGTTTTGCAGAACTTTGGCGAGTGTTTGCGTATTCGTGCTGCAACAGGACGTTTGTAGATATGTCACAAAGGCGTCAGGACCGTGAAAGGCGCATACTGCCTGTCGGAAGTGAGCATGTGTGGCGAGTTTTAGACTGGGATGCTGGAGAAGGACCCAGCAACCAAAGTGAATTTTAACATTCGGTCAACTTTGACTCGACCGAAATGATCGAAAAACGCATCCATAAGCCATAATTATTACATTCGAGTAACAATCAATCATTTACCTTCATTTAGCAACAAACGGAAAGTCTCTAGCACAATATTTAGAATTTTGGTGAATTTTTAAAAAAAAAATTTTTCCTCCTCTCCGCACGCGCGAACTCCACTGAAAATCCTGTCATTTCTTGCGTCAGCTTGCCATAATTTTTTCGCCATTTCATATTATTCGTTACATAAAGTGTTATTCATCAAAATGTGCGCAATTTCATGTAGAATACAACAAAAAATATATCATTCCTTTAGCTCTTCACAGGGTTTTAATATTTACATCAAAATCACGATAACTGACAAAATTTTAACATTCGGTCAACTTTGACTCGACCGAAATGATCGAAAAACGCATCCGTAAGCCATAATTATTACATTCGAGTAACAATCAATCATTTACCTTCATTTTGCAACAAACGGAAAGTCTCTAGCACAATATTTAGAATTTTGGTGAATTTTTGAAAAAAATTTTCCTCCGCTCCGCACGATGAACTCCGCTGAAAATCGTGTCATTTCTTGCGTCAGCTTGCCGTAATTTTTCGTCATTTCATATTATTCGTTACATAAAGTGTTATACATCAAAATGTGCGCAATTTCATGTAGAATACAACAAAAATATATAATTCCTTTAGCTCTTCACAGTTTTTTAATATTTACATCAAAATCACGATAACTGACAAAATTTTAACATTCGGTCAACTTTGATTCGACTAAATGATCGAAAAACGCATCCGTAAGCCATAATTATTACATTCGAGTAACAATCAATCATTTACCTTCATTTTGCAACAAACGGAAAGTCTCTAGCACATTATTTAGATTTTTGGTGAATTTTTGAAAAAAATTTTTCCTTTCGCTCTCTTTTGCAGCAGACTCGCTGAAAATCCTGTCATTTCTTGCATCAGCTTGCCGTAATTTTTTCGCCGTTTCATATTACTCATTACATAAAGTCTTATACATCAAAATGTGCACAATTTCATGTAGAATACAACAAAAAATATGTCATTCCTTTAGCTCTTCACAGTTTTTTAATATTTTCACTGAAATCACGATAACTGACAAAATTTTAACATTCGGTCAACTTTGATTCGACCGAAATGATCGAAAAACGCATTCGTAAGCCATAATTATTACATTCGAGTAACAATCAATCATTTACCTTCATTTTGCAACAAACGGAAAGTCTCTAGCACATTATTTAGATTTTTGGTGGATTTTTGAAAAAAAAAAATTTTCCTCCGCTCCGCGCGTGTGGACTCCGCTGAAAATCCTGTCATTTCTTGCGTCAGCTTGCCGTAATTTTTTCGCCGTTTCATATTATTCGTTACATAAAGTGTTATACATCAAAATGTGCGCAATTTCATGTAGAATACAACAAAAAATATATTATTCCTTTAGCTCTTCACAGTTTTTTTATATTTACATCGAAATAACAATAAATAGAAAAAATCAACCTTGGTCAACTTTAACTCGATCGAAATGGTTTAAAAATGCAATTGTAAGCTAAAAACTTACAGCCTAGTAATATTCAATCAATTTCCTTCATTTTGGCACAATTGGAAAGTCTCTAGCACAATATTTTGATTTTTGGTGAATTTTTGAAAAAAACTTTTTTTTACGTCCTCGCGTTACGAAATTATGCATCATTTTGTGATAATATTTTCTCTGTGTTGCTTTAATATTTTTACAATCTGTTATATACCAAAATCATCGCAATTTAGTGTACAATACAAGTAAAAAAAATTAACTCATTAGCTTCAACTGGGTTCCTTACAGCGATTTGTATACAATTATATACTGAGTTTTTTTTTAGCTGTCATATATTCCAATATTTATATATGATAATGATATTTTTTTATTTCTGATGGTTGCATACTAAACTTCAGGCAATGAGAAAAAAGGAGCCAAAAATGAACTCTTAATCTTGAAAACTAAGCGCGCTGTGATTTTTTGAAAAAAACTTTTTTTCCGCTTCTGCGCTACCTCTCGGAGGCCGCCGGCATATGGGAGACGTTTTTGAAAATAGGGCTTCGGCGTTAAAGGGTTAAGTACTCTTCCTATGAAAGTTAGAAGTTTGCTCAAAACTTTTGAAATCTGGGACAATGGAGGAAAAATTTTCGTCCTCCCCTTGTTCCAGTCTTAAGGAAGGGATCTCTTGCTGTTGCTTGACTGTCCAGGTTTGGAGACACATACATCAGGAATTTGTGATTCTAGTATGTGGCAAACAGGTCCACTTCCAGTTGTGGAAGCATGTTGGCTATTATTTGAAAAGAGTGGTTGTCCAACATCCACTCTGTTGAGGCTGTCGTTTTCCTTGATAAAGAGTCTGCTATTACAATGAGACCCCCTGTGAGGTGAACTGCAGACATGTGCCACTTCCTTGCTTGCGCCATCCGAAGGATGGCTAACATTACCATATTGAGAGGAGGTGAATGTGATCCAGACCTCTTGATGTAGGATATTGTGGTTATGTTCTCTCTCTTCTGGAGGTTGAGTTTTTTGAGAGACAAAAAGACAGCCATCAGCTCCAGGAACTTGATATTAACAATTCCTGAGTAGCTGATCACCTCCCTGCCACCTGACAATCCTCCCAATGTCCTCCCAACCTGTCAACGAGGCATCTGTGAGTTTGTCACTCATACAGATGGAGGAGTCAGTGTGACCTGTTTCACCAGAGATTCCTTCCAAATTTAAGGCCGCAACTCTTTTTATCCTTTGATGAGGTCTGTCTCGCATCTTTTTTCTTGCATGCGATAGCCAGAATTTGTTCACACTTTTAGTTGCAATCTATGTATTGGATCTATTACTGACGAGAACTGCAGCAGGCCCATCATACGTTCTGATTGCCATTTGGAAACTCTGGGCTGTGCAAGGAACCTTTTGAGGACTTGCCTTGTTCTGTTTTGAGTATGATGGGGAGAGACAACAGGCCATGAAGAGTATCCCAACACAGTCCCAGCCACTGAAAGTGTCTGCTGGGCGAGAGGCAGGAAGTTTTCAAATTTATAATAAAACCTTTTGACTGTACATGTCTGTTGACCATTGCTCTTAGGTTTTTCAAGCACTCTTTTCTTGTGGGCCCTTAAATCTTTTTGTTTGAGTTCTCGAACGAATACCGTTAGATCCATAGAAACTGCCTGAGCCCCTTTTTGAAATGATTCAATGTACTTAGGCAGTGGTAATCATCAAAAACTTTTGGCCAACAATGTGCTTGTTCAATGTTGATTGGTTGAGGATCACTCTTCTTTTGGATGAGTCCCTTTTGAGGACACTGAAGAGACATACTTGATGGCAAATATACACAAGTTTCTGTCCCCTGACAGGGAAAACTTCCATACTCTGTGATGTCATCGAAGCTGACCCCCAACGAATATAATTCCTCTTGGTATCTGCCTCCTCCTCTGCCTTCACCTTTGATAGACATTTCAGGTGTTGTTTTTCCTTTTTCCCCCCTATGAGATGGTTTTTGGACCTTGTGAAAAAGGATGGCCTTGAAGTTGCTGTTGTCCCTTTGCAGGGAATTGTCCCTTCTGACCACCTAACTGTTTTTTGAGGAAAATTTTTGGGGTGACTGAAGGCTTATATGATTTTTGGTCAAAGTGAGCCTTTTTTGGTGTTGGGTAAAGGGAAATTTTGGGTTCTTTGTTTCTTGAATTCCTCTTTTCCCAGAAGAGCGTACACTGTACAATTGTGTTGGTAGGCATGCTCGTCTAGTTGAGCCACAACAGATTCCTCTAACAGGTCCTTACAGAAGGGTTTAGAATGTAACAATGCAGTGACACTGGAGAGTGATTTGATGGAGCTCTCCAATGCTTCCATTCGCAATTTTATGTGCCATTCTAGGAAGTCTAAAGAGTGCTTTCCATTGGGTTCTCATAAGACTTTTGGCCTCAACAACAAAACTTATCCTGGGATGTTCTGGAAGCTTTAAGATGGCAACTTCCAGCAAGGTGGTAGAGGTTATAATGCTGAGGAGTCGGAGCAACTTGGGTCTAATTCAAAAAGGAAGTAGAGATCCATTTTTCATTGACCTGGTAAAAGGTGATTTCTTGAGTTTTTAATGCTGTAGGCACAGGTAAGAAAACCATTTCTGTTAGTGGTTTCTCCAAGTCTGGTGAGGATGGTACCAGGTGCCCTTCTGTATTAAGGAATGCTGCCGTTTGTAAATTCTACATTTTAAACATCTAACTTACCTGGTAGTTATATATATAGCTTAAGTCCCTGACGTCACGGCAGAATTTCAAAAACTCGCGGCAATCGCCGATCGGTAGTCAGGTGAACCACCTGTGCGCCCTCTACCCAGGTACCTGGAACCATTCCAACTATTCCTCAGATCTTCCTGCCGCTGTGTCGGTAACATCGATGGAATTTATTTCGTAGCCTTGTGTTTTTTCGCAACTTATTTTGGTGAAGTACACTTTGGCTTGGCTTTCGCTTGTTCGCTTTTGGATTTTCTTATAACATATCTGACTTCATCGAGTGTGAAAATGTGTGTGTGGGGATGCAAGCGGCTTGCTAAAGTCTCCTTGGATCCCCACTTAGTATGTCTGAAGAACGGGAATGAAAGACCGGCTCAGAAGAGCCAAGAGTACAGTTTCTCACTCTTCTTGATATAACCAGGAATAGTTAATTCTTTTCCCTTGATAACTATCCTATTGATCCTTCTCCCGTAGTGGTAGTCTCTGAACCCCTACTGAAACAGGTAGGACCCAATACTTAATGATTTGTTGGCTGCCATTCAGACCCTGGCCCAACAGGTAAAATCCCTCTCAGAAGACAGGGATAATATGTGATCGATAATAAGAGATCTAAAAATACAAGTGTTAATATGTTGTTAGTGCAAGTGCAGTGGAGGGTGCGACCGCTCGGTCCTGTTGTGCTCCTAGTCCTAGACCTCTTCCAAGCTCACCAACCCCTGTGAGAAGGAAAGTCGACAGACGAAGGGAGGCAAGAGGCTTTAGCTACCGAGCAGTCGTCCCCTCGAGCGTACCTGTTGACGTTTCCCAGGACGCTCACCCTCGCCATAGGAAAGGCGAGGTTAAAGTGTTTTTTCGTCAATTGGTTGCTGTACGTCAACCGGAGGAAGCTTTTTGACCGATGTCGACAGGGCCAGTTCTCAAGTAACCTCTAGGTTTGACGGGACAGCGAAGTTAGAAGTATTCGAGTTGCGTCGAGAAGCTGGACGCCAGGGCGTCGGCGGCAGAAGTTAGACGCCAGGACGTCAGGCGTCATGAAGCTGGACGCCAAGACATTAAGCTTCAAGAAAATGGACGCCAACACGCCAGGCGTCAAGAGACTGGACGCCAGGACGCCAGGCGTCAAGATGATATTTTGAAAGACGTCGCTACTTCCGTCTTCGTAAAATCGGAAGAAGAGAATGATAATATCTCGCATTCTCCTGTGAATCCTATTGTAGAGATTTCTGACGAAGACAATATAAAAGGCCATCAGCTTTTATCAGACTTGAAAAGGCTTATGAAGCTATTTTCGGAAATTTTTCTCAGAGAAATTTATCCTGACTGCTCCTCGTTCCCCGCCTTCAGAATTTACTCTTGTGAAGGCGTCTAAGAGGGCAGCATTTACGAAGAATGGATACTTTCGAAGGAGAAACAATGAAAGACAGCCTTTGTTTTTCCTCCAACCAAACTAGCTCAAGGTCTAGCGTTTAGTATCAAACTGGAGAATCGTTCGGCCTCGAAATACCTGCCCCTTCCCAGGAACCTTCTCGAATCTTGTTGACTCTTCTCGTCGAGTGGCCATGGGGAAAACGAAGTTGTTGGTCGATATCAGAATGGGACCACCCCCTCAAAAGAATTTGGAGATTTAGTAAGGAAGATGGAATTATTCAACACGACTGACACCGAAGAACTCATATATCTGATGTCGTGTATGGATAAAGGACTCGGAGATAGTTCCAACGAATCAACTGCACCTTTCTCAGCGGGACTCCTGAAGAAAAGGGCCCATCTTTGCTCTTTCCTGGCTAATGGGGTCACGTCCAATCAAAATCAGAATTGATTTATACCTCTTTTTTCCTCTCACCCCTTCTCTCAAGGTTTGGTATAGAGGCCTTTTCATCTTTGGCCCAGAAAACCACGTAAGATTTAAGATCTAAAACAGCAAGAAAAGTCCTACCTCGACTTTCATCGCTAAAAAGAGTAAGGCTGAGGTTCCTGTGTTTCAGGTATTTCAGCTCTTTCATGGTCGACCCTCTGATAGAGGTTCCTCTAGGGCGGGTAGATGAATGACAACGCGAAGAGAGGCTCTACACAGGGAAGAAGAAGGACCTGCCTTTCTTCTCCTGCAGACTTAAGTAGGAGCCGGACTGTCCAGCCTGAGTAGGCCCCCCTCTAGTAACAAGACAATTCGACCTTTCTGCCAAATGCAACGACAGAACCAAGGCAAAGGTTCTACAGCAACAAGTGTCTATGAGGTTGCAAAAGGAGACCAGACAGAGAGTTCAGGATCCGAATTCCCCAGGATTCTACATTCGGTTATTCCTGATCCCCAAATACTTGGGGGGTTAGAGACCGGTGCTAGACGGGATTGCACTCAATTTTTTTTTGTGCAATAAACAAAGGTCGCTATAGAAACGACAAAATCGGTTCTAGCAGCGGTCAGACAGCATGACTGGATGGCCTCACTGGACCTCCAGGATGCGTATTTTACGTCCCCATGCACACGATCTCCAAGAATTTTCTGAAGTTCGTCCATGGGAAAGGTTTTATAGTTTCGGTCTCTCTCTTTCGGCCTAAACAGACAAGGTTGACGTCTGGCTCTGGAGCCGAGACCTCTCAAGAGCAAGTTACCCAATATTGAGGACGTCATGATAACACTTCATAGACTACAGATTGTAGCCACAGCAGCAGCCGAGCTCTTCCCTTCCAGCCCCAAGGGTAGCTCTCCTACTAAGAACAAACATAGACAGTTCTATTCAGTCAGGATACCGGGCTGCAAGAGCGTGGCGGACACTGTGCTGCCTTCCGTACATCCTCCTCTTCCTCCTTCGGATTGGTACTTTCTCACGGAACCCTCCTCGGTCCATTATTGACGATGAGAAGGAAATAATTGCCGAGTTGAGGCTTCCCCAGCCTGTCCCCAGAAGCAGGAAGCCCGCATATAGCTTCACTATAAAATATGCAGCAGTCTTTGTCTTCCCAGCTGCAAGCGTGACAACCAGGAAAACAGAAGAAGGATAATAGACGTCCAACTAAAGCTTCTAGACGTCCAGAAGTTTAAAACGCTGAACGTAGTGAATGAAACTCTAGACGCTGGAGGCAGTGGCGTCAAGCATCTAGGAGTGAAATACCATGATGACAAGCGTCAATGAACCCAAGACGTCAGCGCCAAGGCATTGGCGTCAGGCGCCAGGCTTCAAGATATTGGAAGCCAAGACGTGGAGTTAGCTCAGGACGCAAGATGCACTGGCATCAAGCGTCTAACAAAGAATTAGGTCTGCTGATAAACAGATAGAAATCTCAGCCGATCCCATCCCAAGAGGTTCTATGCCTTAGGATGAAGTTTCAGAGTCAGGATTTTCGGGCTTTTCCGTTTATTGCAAAGACAGGACAAGCCTCAAGAAAATTTCAGAACTTTATAAAGAGACAGTCATGCTTGGCAAAGGAATGGATGAGTCTGCTGGGAACCCTTTCTCGCTGGAACGGTTTGTCTCCTTTGAGAGGTTAATTCTATGCCCGTTACAGTTTCATCTAAATCGAACTGGGACAAGGAAATAGAACTGGAGACCAAGTGCATCCCCATTTCGGAACCAATAAGACCGTATTTGTAGTGGTGGAACGTCCCCATCAAGCTCCAGGAGGTCCCTTCTCTATATTAGAGGAACCCAGACCTAGTGTTGTTATCCGACGCGCCGGACTCAGTATGGGGAGCAACACGAGGGAAATAAAAAGTCTCGGGCTCCTGGACCAGAGAGCAGGAGGATTTAAACATCAATTAGAAGGAATTAACTGCAATCCTTCTAGCTCTCAGGAGTTCGAACACAGTGGGGAACATAGAGGTGCAGGTCAACACCGACAACACGGCAGCGTTGGCCTACATCAGCAAACAAGGGGCACTCACTCCAGGTCTCTATACGAGACAATAAGAGAATCTCTTCTTTGGGCAAAGGAGGAGAATGTAAAACTAGTAACCCACTTTATCCAAGGGGAGAAAAATATGAGGGAGGACATTCTGAGCAGGAAATAAAGTCCTCTCAAAAGAATGAACGCTACATCAGGACTTTGGGGACGTCCTTGCATAGATCTCTTCGCCACATAAAATTAACGAAGAGGTTGGACACTTACTGCTCTCCAGTACCAGATCCCGGGCTATATACATAGACGCTGCGTTCTGGTGGACTGGTCCAACTTGGACGTGTATGCATTTCCTATTTCAAGATAATACACAGGGTACTGAAAAAATTTGTGTCACATGAGAGGACCGGAATGACCCTTGTGGCCCCTTACTAAACGACAAGAGATTGGTTCCCAGAAGTACTGGATTGGATGGTGGACATTCCTGAGTAGCCTACCTCAGAGAGTAGATCTACTCAAACAACCCCACTTGGAAAGATATTACCAAAACCTACAAGCGCTACTAGTAACTGCTTCGGACTATCGGAAAACTCACAAGAGCCAGAAGTTTTTGAAGGAGGCAGCTGGCGCTATCGCAAATCAAGGAGGTTATCCACCATTAAGGTATACCAATCCAAGAGGGAGGTATTTAGAGGATGGTGCAAGGACAACCATGTGTCCTCTTCCAATATTTCTGTAACCCAAATTTGTATATAGAGAACTCACCAGCATGGAACCTAGACGTGGTCCTGAGGTTCCTCATGGGGAGTAGGTTCGATCCCTTGCAGAGGGCATCTTTAAAGGACCTCACCATGAAAACTCTTTTCTTGGTCAGTTTGGCCAGCAGCTAAAAAGAGTTAGTGAGATACATGCTCTCAGCAAGAATATAGATTTTATACAAGGCAAGGCAATCTGCTCACTGCAACTAGGCTTCCTTGCAAAAATGAATACTCATCACAAACCCTAGCCCAGAACGTTCGAGATTCCGAACCTAACGGACATAACAGGGGAGGAGAGAGAGAGAGTCCTATTCCCGGTAAGGGCTCTAAGGCTCTACCTGGATAGGACAAAGGACTTTAGAAGGAATTCAGAAGGGCTTTGGTGCTCAGTCAAAAAGCTCTCTGTATAGATGTCGAACAATGCTCTGTTTTATTTTATCAGACAGTTGATAAAAGAAGCAAATATGGAATGTAGAGAGATAGACTACAAGATTCTGAAAGTAAAGACGCACGAGGTCAGGTCCCTGCAGAGTATCTTGGACACGACCTTCTGGAGAAGCAAGTTAGTATTTGCCTCTCACTATCTAAAACAAGTCAAGACATTATGCGAAGATTGCTATACGCTGTGCCCGTTTATAGCATCTAATTCAGTAATGGGAGAGGGGAATACCCCTACAATCCCATAAACCAATACCCTTTTTTCTTACCTTGGAATTGAGAATTTTTATGTTGTTGTTTGTGAAGACTCAAATAACATGGGATGAAAGTCTTAGAGCCCGCAACAATCATTGGGATGAAAGTTCCTTGGTAGAGCCTAGAGATTTTCAGCCCCCTGGGTGGATCGCTGGATCTCTTAAGGAATGCAGACATAATGAGAGGGAGTTCATTGAAGTCAGCTTCCTTAATCAAATCCCATAAAACAATACCCTTTGTTCTTGCCTTGGAATGGTTGAAATTTGATGGTTGTTTGTGAAGATTGAACGCAGTCTTCCACAATCATTGATTTTAGTCAGATGATCATTTTGTTCCTTGGTGACGCCCGGAACAAGGGTATTATAGGTTGTCTGTCACATAGAGGTTGGTACACCGGTTGGCAGCTCCTAGAGGTCTTCAGCCCCCTGAGTGGATCGATGGACTTCTTAAGGAATGCAGACATAATGAGGCGGAGTTCATTGAACTCAGCTTCCTTAATCCAATTCCATAAAACAGTACCCTTTGTTCTTACCTTGGAATGGTTGAAATTTTATGGTTGTTTGTGAAGATTGAATGCAGTCTTCCACAATCATCAATTTTAGTCAAATGATCATTTTGTTCCTTGGTGGCGCCCGGAACAAGGGTATTATAGGTTGTCTGTCACATAGAGGTTGGTACACGGTTGGCAGCTCCTAGAGGTCTTCAGCCCCTGAGTGGATCGCTGGACCTCTTAAGGAAAGCAGACAAAATGAGGGAGTTCATTGAAGTCAGCTTCCTTAATCCAGGTAAGGACCTTAAGTTGGTTTATTAACCCTTAAGCAAATTCCAACGATGTTGGCTGTCTCTGACCCTCCACCAAAGGTGTCAATCAGCTATATATATAACTACCAGGTAAGTTAGATGTTTAAAAAATATTTTCATAATAAAATAAATTTTTGAACATACTTACCTGGTAGTTATATATAATTAAATTCCCACCCTCCTCCCTCTAGAGACTAGGGGCATGGAAGATCTGAGGAATAGTTGGAATGGTTCCAGGTACCTGGGTAGAGGGCACAGGTGGTTCACCTGACTACCGATCGGCGATTGCCATGAGTTTTTGAAATTCTGCCGTGAGGTCAGGGACTTAAGCTATATATATAACTACCAGGTAAGTATGTTCAAAAATTTATTTTATTATGAAAATATCATTTTACAACTTCGATCATAGTTTTTCTCTCATTAATTACCTACTTGCCATTGGGAGAGAAAGTGCACACTGAGGTGTCTCACCAAGGATTATCAGTATCATCAGGGGTGAGTATTGGAGCCCCTATTATGTTTTGATCTGAAGTTTTATATTCCAAACTGACCCATTGTTGTTTCTTGTCGGAATTCTAAAATCAGACCTTGTTTGGTTGGCATTTGTATCTACACTCACTTTTTGGTTACAGGATGTAGTACTTTTACACTTTGGTGTGTACATGATGTTTTCAGAAGCTAGTTAGTATTAATTGTTTTTAAGTGAGGGACACTTCTGTGGTTCCTCATATAGTTTTCATATTACAGGTTAATTTGATTACAATTGTGCAGTTTTAATACATTTAGCCTAATCAAATATCTATGTTAAACCTTCTAGGGTTTAGGTTAGTTTTGGTACCTGTACATGGCTGTATTACTTATACACTGCAAGTCCATTGCATTGCAATGACCAAGTGAAAATTTTAATTCCAATTGTCATGCCACTCAGACTAACTGCTATGAACTAATTTGTTTGACTAACCCAAACTACTGTTTCGTATAGCTTGGGATTGATTCTAGTTTAATCTACGTTAAGCTAAGAATAGAGGATTTCTCAGAAGGTTCTTGCTTAACCTATTCTAGGCTTATTTACAACTTAATAGATATAAACTTTACAGAAAATAATTCTCTTATCTGTTTTCCTGTTTTATGTGGCCGAGACTACCTTTTCATCTGATATTCAGCCATCGGTATTTTAGGCTAATAGTGGGATATTCCTTATAAGGGGGTTCCTACTTCATCTGGTTCGGCTACTGCCTGTTCTGGATTTATATCTACTTTAAGGATATAGGCTACACAAGACCCTACTAGCATGTAACCTTACAGATATGTTACCAAGTCATAACAAACTAGGTTACTTTATTTAGGCTAGGATACTGTTTATGTATAACCCTAGGCTTATTTGTTCTTTCTTAACCTAGTATAGGGTATTGCCTAATTCAGATTGTTATAACACTAATTATTAAACTATTTTTCTAACCCAATTTGTTGTTTATATCCAATCCTAGGCTATTTGGTTTATTATATAAAACAGTACTCACTATTGTGTAACCTTATTAGTGAAACCTTGTAACCAGGTTGTAACTCTAATCTAGGCTACTGCCTAATCTGGATTATTTTATTCACACTTAAGTGTATGGCTTACATAAAACACAATTAGCCTACCTTAGTATGTAGCCTTAAGGCTAGGTTACCATCTCATCTAGCACAGATTACGATTTCATCTAGTCCTAATTACATGGTCTAGGCTAAGAATTTAGTCCAGAAATGGGATGTTTCATGAAAAGTTACCACTTAACTTGATATAAGCTAGCAGGGATCGTCGATTATTTAGCTCATGCTAAAGTGCACAGGCTTATATAAAAGGGAAAAAATTTATACTAATATATAGCCTCATTGTTAGGCTATCAATTTACGTTGCCCAGATATTGTTATTTTCTGATCCTAGGGTCCTCAGTCTAAGCTAGGCCACTTAGGATACGTAATTCAAGGATGTACAAAGGCTACAGACAACATCCACTATTAATCTAATCTGAAATATTCTCACTTACTGCGTATATTATTGTAGACATCGTATAATATGAAAGGATTTTCCATATTAATAGTAAGTTGTGGAACATTTCTTTTAGGTAAAAGATTTAGTTAGAACTTAAAACAATTTTCGTTTTACAAAACTTTGTAACAATCAACGCTTACGAAACTAGGTAGGCTAGCGATCAACGAGCCGGGTTGCAGCTTTAACAAACAAATTATATAAATTCTAGAAGTTTAAAACTAAAACTTTCAACTGTTTGTTAATATTGAGCACTTATCTTGCTATTTTTGATGTCTCCATAATCCTCGATACTAAAACGGAGAAAAAAAGTCGAATTTTTTCGGAGCGCTTTGGACCAAACAGAAGTAATGGCTCCTTAGTCTTCTAACGGCCCGGTTGTAAACAAGAGGGTGGAGGCGCATGCGCAATAGTCACTTCTCTTTCTTGCAGGTTATTTGACGGAAAAACTGGGTTCAGCTTCGCTGAAGATAAGGAAAAGTGCCCTCTTATCTTTGAGTCCATTATATACTTCATCATGTGTTATAATGTCCCACCATTTGAATATTCAAAAGACCACAATAAAACTAATAAATTTCTTGTTGATTTCATTACAAATGCAGCTGATAAAGCAATACCAAAATCCAAATCTCATCCAACAAAACACAAAGTCCCATGGTGGTCTGAAAAACTAACAGAATTAATAAAAGTAAAACACCAAATTGGAAGATGATTAGATAATTTGAATAGAAAATTCAGTAAAATAAATAAATCATTACCGATATTAGAAGAAAACTTACAAAAACTGACTATATTATTATTAGAAATTAATACATTAAAACCTCTATATAACAAAGTATCTGCAAAATTTAAAAGAGAAGTAATTCAAGGAAGAATCGTTTCATGGAGAAAATATGTATCAGATCTCTCTAATAATACTCCCATACAAAAAATATGGGAAAAATTCAGGAAAATAAATGGTACCCATGTTAAACCACCTAGACATGCCATAATAAAAGATGGGAAAAGAATGCTTGATCCTAAAGAAATAAGTAATGTAATAGGTGAAAATTTAGCAAAAGTAAGTAGCGACAAAAATTTAGATGAGCATTTCCGAACTAGGAAAAATAATAGAGAGTTAATAACAATAAATTTTGAAACCATAGAAGATATTTATTATAATAAAAAGTTTAATATGGATGAATTAGAATTTGCATTGTTGAACAGCAATAAATCTGCCCCTGGAGGTGACAATATTTGTTTTGAAATGATCTGCCATTTAGCACCTTTGGCAATTCTGCATACTTATTAGAGTTTTATAACCACTTATGGCTTGAAATTTATTTCCTAATGAATGGCGTAAAGCTATAATTATTCCTATCCCCAAAACCAGGAAAAGATCCCAGTAATGTAAACAATTACAGACCAATTTCTTTAACTAGTTGTCTATGCAAATTACTAGAAAAATGGTAAATGCTTGACTAACATGGCACATTCGAGAAAACAAAATTTTGACTCCCACTCAATTTGGATCACAATGTAACAGATCGACACTGGATTCTCTATCTAACTTAGAAGATCACATACGAAGAGGATTTGAACGAAAACAAATTACTATAGCCGTGTTTTTGACATTGAAAAGGCATATGATACCACATGGAGGTATGCAATATTAAAAACGTTACATGAAAAATAACATCCGTGGACATTTACCTATGTTTATCCAAAACTTCTTGACAAATCGCAGTTTTCAGGTGAGAATTGATAATGTTCTGTCTAGAACATTTCCTCTTGAAAATGGTATTCCACAGGGAAGCGTCCTTAGTGGCACGCTGTTTACTTTAGCAATCAATGATATCAGTAATAATCTACCTATTGGTATTAAAAGTAACCTGTATATGGATGATTTTGCCATATATTATTCAGCATCTCGAATAAAACATGCAGTTGTTAATCATTAATAAAAGCATAATAAAAATAGATGAATGGGCTTTATCTGTAGGCTTTAAATTTTCCATAGATAAAACCCAAGCAGTCATGTTTTATAAAAATAAAAAGTGGAAAAAGGAGAAGAAATAGACTTGAAAATCAGAAACCATAGTATACCAATTGGCCAAACAGCAAAATTTTTAGGATTAGTATTTGATACTCACATGAACTGGAAAGCCCACATAACATACATGAAATCAAAATGTAAAAAGAGCATTAAACCTAATTAAAAACTATCAAACACTACTTGGGAGCCGATAGACATACCCTTACTGTATTGTATAAAGCAACAGTGCTGTCTATCGTTGATTATGGAAGTGAAATATATGGCTCGGCATCAGACGCAACGCTGAAAACGGTAGACCCAGTTCATAATGAGGGCCTTAGAATATGTTCAGGAGCTTTTCGATCATCACCAACATCATCTTTACAAGTTGAATGTGGTGAACTACCTCTGTCTCTCCATAGAGAGCTAGTAACAATGAAGAGTGCTCTGAGAATTCAGACAAATGATTCTCTAACCAAAAAATTATTTGGATTAAGAGATGTGTTTATAAACAATCATCCACCTTCTTTCCCAATTAGAGCTACAAGATTGTTTGAGTCGATAAATATACATATACAATTACCTGTAATAATAAAATCGCCTCCTCCTTGGACAATGAATAAAATGAGAATTTGTACACACTTGAAATATTTATCAAAAAAATCATTCATATACTCCAGAATACCATAGACAACATGCAGCAGAGCATATAATCCGAAAAGGTCCACATTACATAATATATACTGACGGATCTAAGTCATTCACGGAGTGGGATATGCCGCGGTATCCCAAAACAAAACGTATCGGTTCTCTCTCCCAGACAAAGCTTCTGTATTTACAGCTGAGTTATGTGCAATAGTATCAGCCATAAAAATAATAAGAGAAGTCTCATATAATAATTTTGTAATTTATAGCGACTCCAGAAATGCTATAGAAGCTATTCAAAGCTATAATAAAAAAATAATATTGTACAACATATAAAGTTTTTCTCCATAAATTGTATAATAAGGGAAAAAATATTGAAATATGTTGGATCCCTGCCCATGTTGGGATTAAGGGAAATGAAGAGGCTGATAAAGCAACTAAAGAAGCGGTCCACATGACAAGAACAAATGTAGACATCCCTATCAGTGACTATACAAGATATATAAAAACAGTCCTTGTAAAAAATGGCAAAATATATGGAACGAAGAACCTGAAAATAATAAATTAAAACAGATAAAATCCAGTGTTGGAAAATGGAGTTCATCATATCAGAGAGAAAGACAAGCACAAGTAATTCTGACACGTCTTGAATAGGCCATACTCGTTTGACACATGGACACTTAATGAACAGTCCATGTGGCCTTCTTCCCAAATGCCCAGATTGCAATGTGCTGATAACAGTTAAGCATATACTTTGTGAATGTCCAAAATATAACCTGCAGCGATTATCAAATTTTGGAAATAGACCGATAGAAGAAATTTTGTCAGAATCTTCAACGTTCTCAATAGCACCCATTTTAATGTTTATGAGAAGCTGCAAATTAATTGGAAAAAAAAAAAAAAAAAAAAAATCAATAATGAATTTTAAAACAAGTAAATCGACGTTTATGATTTTACCTAATTTATTTTGAATTTTTATATACCTTTTAGTGAGTATGTATGGAAGCATGAGTTTAAATGTATTTATTGTGTGAGTGTGTTCCAGTATGAAAGCGTATACCTTTTACAGCTTTTAATTTCATTTTCATTCATCATCATTGACAAGTGACTTATTAGGTCCCAGTGCTAGGCTTCTAGCCTAGACTTGTCATTCCATCCTAATCCTTCGGGCTAGCCCTATGAGAGCTGATGGTCAGCTCAGTGGTCTGGTTAAACTATTTCAATAATAATAATAATGTGTTATAATGTTAATCATTACAACACAATACCTGGCCAAAAGACCAACTAGAAGAGAATTCTTTGATATTAGTTTGGTCACCATGGAGCTCTGGTAGACCATGGAAGGTAACTCCTTGAGGACGAAACAGCGACTACGCTATTAAAAAATGCAATAAAACCTAAAGACATGCTGTGGATGCAATATGTAGATAATATCATAACATTGTTGGATGAAAGGTGGGACAATTTTAACGAACTTCTCTCAAAACTAAATGCACTAGTGCCCAGCATCAAATTCAAAGTTGAGTGGGAAAAAGACAACAAAATTCCTTTTCTTGATGTTTTAATAATTAGAGACATGACAGAATACAAATTTACCTTGTACAGAAAACCAACTTTTTCACTTACATACATACACTATTTTAGTTATCATGACAGATCAATCAAGATTGGCATAGTCAGCAATTTATTTTTAAGAGCCTTATGGATTTGCTCCCCAGATTTCCTTGAAAAGGAATTTTAACTAATCCCTAGGCAGCTGTCATCTCTGAAATACCCTGACTATATAATTCAGAAAGCAATCCATAAAGCTAAGACAATATTGTATCGTACCCCACAAAACAAGACTGGAGAGATGCCCAACAATAAAATTAAAGTCCCACTCCTGGACTATATTAAGACGTTGACACAGACTCTTGGAAATTCTAACCCTTTTGCTTTTACCTACCCAAATACCTTAGCCAAATCCCTGATTAACGTCCAACAAAAGCCAGTCCCCAAAGACAAAGGGGTACAGTCACACCCCGAACTTACATGAGGTTAGGTGAATTTTCGCGTAAGTTTGGCACTGTCTGTAAAAATGCTAATGAATGCTTATTTCTAAAGTTTAAAAACTAAATATGACCCTAATCATGCTCCCAAATTATTAAGTTAACTTTTAATAAAATTAAAGTTACTGTAATTTCATTTAAAAATTATCTTAATACATTTCCCTTAAATACATTTCCTTTAAAAAAAGAAAGAAATGGTTGACATAAAAATAGAGTTGGAAGAGAATTTCTGTCCCTCTCCCCTTCTGACCGATCTATTTTTAGAAGTCTTCTCAACCTCTTTTTAATACAGTAATACCTCAAACTTGCGCGATTCGAGTTGCACGAATTCACAGACACACGAATTTTTTATTGGAACCTAACTAGTGGTCACATTCGAGTTTTTCACAGACACGTGAACATTTCCGTACACTGAGAAACCCAGCAAAAGTGTTTGTTTAATTTTTTTATGTAATTTATAAGTTTTCAAGCTTTTATGTGTAAATTAAATAACATTAAATATTATTAAGTAATAATTCTCTCTCTCTCTCTCTCTCTCTCTCTCTCTCTCTCTCTCTCTCTCTCTCTCTCTCTCTCTCTCTCTCTTTTAGTGAGATGAATTTTTATGGTACATGTAAACAGGTATGTTATTTGTATGATAAACTTTTTAAGTAATAATATGTACTAATTTTCAAATATAATAATAATAATAATAATAAAAATAAAACTGTAATACAAAATTTGTATTATCTTGAACAAACAAATTCTTCCCTCATCTTTTGTAAGAAGGTGGAAGGCAAAAGCTGTCAGACATGTCATTTAATATGACAAGAATGAGAGTGTTGCTAATCAGTGGTCAAATTTTTCTTGTAATTCTCTCTGTGTGTGTGTGTGTGTGTCCGTAATAATTCATAAAAATTTCACTCTCTTAAGTAAGGACAACTGTTATCTCTCTCTCTTGTTCAAGTTAGCCAAGAAAACGTATTACAGCACTGTTTCTCTGTATGTCTTTAACGGTACAGTAGATAATTTTGAATTGATCTAATTTTACCTGTACTGTTTACAAACTGTAAATGAGCAGTTCTAATACGTAGAGACATAGAGAATTTCAGAACAAAGAGAAAGTGACAGAATAAAAAAAGTTTGTAAAAACGGGGTTGAGAAGACTTCTAAAAATAGATTGGTGGAATGGGGAAGAGTGTCACACACTATATTCTTAAGTCAATCATTTATTTCTTTTTTTAAGGGTAATGTACTAAGCTAACTCTCTCTCTCTCTCTCTCTCTCTCTCTCTCTCTCTCTCTCTCTCTCTCTCTCTCTCTCTCTCTCTCTCTCTCTCTCTCTCTCAGTCTCTCTAATAACTGATAAATAATTTCACTCTCTTAAGTAAGGACAATCCTTGAACCAGGCGATTCTTTAGTAAGGATAATGTTTTATCTCTGGTTCTCTCTCTCTCTCTCTCTCTCTCTCTCTCTCTCTCTCTCTCTCTCTCTCTCTCATAGTTTTGTACACATTTTTACAACTTATTAATTCTCTGTACATCTTTACCTGTACAGTAGATAGTTTAAATTGATCTAATTTGACCTGTATCGTCTCAGAAGTTTAAATGCACTAGTGTTGCAAATACGTTCTAAAACATAAGAGACATAATAACTAAGAGTTGTATTAGTCAAAATATAAAACATTGTTTGTTCATGAAAAAGCATTTCAGAACAAAGAGAAAGAGACACAGAATAAAAAGTTGCTAAAAAGAGGTTGAGATGATTCTAAAAATAGATCGGTTGGAAGGGGGAGAGAGAAATATCTTACAACTCTCAATTTTTATGTAAACCATTTATTTCTCTTTTTAAGGGCAATGTATTGCTTAACTTTTAAATGAAATTACAGTAACTTTAATTCCATTTAAAAGTTAACTTAATAATTTGGGAGCATGATTAGGGTCATATTTAGTGTTTAAACTTTAGAAATAAGCATTTATTAGCAATTTTTTAGACCATGCCAAACTTACGCGAAAATTCACCCTGCGCGAGGGGTTCTGGAACCTAACCTCATGTAAGTTTGAAGTATGACTGTAACTTCTTTATTCTACGCCACTTTCTCATTGTTCTGAAATGCTTTTTTCATGAACATTGTTTTTTTTATTTTGACTAATACAACTCTTAGTTATTATGTCTCTGTGTTTTAGAACGTATTTGCCACACTAGTGCACATTTACACTTCGTAGATGGTACAGGTAAAATTAGATCAATTTAAACTATACTGTACAGGTAAAGAAGTACAGAGAAATAATAGGTTGTAAAAATGTGTGAGCGCTAACTATGAGAGAGAGAGAGAGAGAGAGAGAGAGAGAGAGAGATAAGGGTTGTCCTTACTTAAGAGAGTGAAATTATTTATCAATTATTACAGAGACTGAGGGAATAACACGAGATAGAGAGAGAGAGAGATTGTCGTTACTTGAAATATCAAGTTAAATTGTTTATGAATTATTATGGAGACAGAGAGAACAAGATGAGAGAGAGAGAAGTTATTCTCACTTTAGATATCACAAGATGGAATTTCAGTATTAAACTAACTTTCAAATGAAATTAAAGTTACTGTAATTTCTTTTAAAAGTTAGCTTAATTTAAACTATCTACTGTACAGGTAAAGACGTAAGGAGAAGTAACAATTTGTAAAAATGTGTGAGCGCTAACTATGAATGAGAGAGAGATAAGGGTTGTCCTTACTTAAGAGTGAGGTTACGGTATTTATCAGTTATTACGGAGACTGAGAGAATAACACATGAGAGAGAGAGAGGGAGATATTGTCGTTACTTCCTTACTATAAATATCAGGTTGAATTATTTATGAATTATTATGGAGACACAGAGATTAACATGAGAGAGAGAGAGAGAGAGAGAAGTTATTCTTACATTAGATATCAAAAGATGGAAATTCAGTATTAAACTTAATTTTAAGTGAAATTAAAGTTACTGTAGCTTCATTTAAAAGCTAGCTTAATACATTACCCTTAAAAAAAGAAATAAATGGTTAACGTAAGAACATAGGAGAGTGTGAAGATTAGTATACTATTTCTCTCTCCCCCCATTCCACCGATCTATTTTTAGAAGTCTTCGCAACCTTGTTTTTAAAAACTTCTTTATTCTGTCTCTTTCTCCTTGTTCTAAAATGCTCTTGTCTCTCTATGTTTTAGAACAGAGCAATTATAGTTTGGAAACGGTACAGGTAAAATTAGATCAGTTTAAAATTATCTACTGTACAGTTAAAGACATACAGAGAAACAGTAGTACGTAGGTTGTGCTAACTATGAATGAGAGAGAGAGAGAACAGTGTTGTTCTTACTTAACTCTCTCGCGCTCACTGGGGTTCCTATAGAGCTACCCGGTACATGACTTATGCCATAGTGGGAAAAGTGGGGCTCACGCGGAAAAGTTTCTTTGTAAAAATCGATAAGTCCAAACTATAACTGATATATGCTTCTGGTTTGTTTTATGATGTTGGCAGATGATTAAATTTTTATATAAAGCAATCAGAAAATCTTTTCAAGTCTTAGAAATAATAAAAAAGACATGATGAACGAGAAATTTCTAAGGAAAATCGTAGATATTATTTTTGAAATCATAAAAAATATAATAATTAGGTTTGGGGAGTTTATTTTATAGGTAAATTGTGTGGAAATGTTTGAACTTTCATGTGGAAGCAGTCATTTTGCTATAAATGTGTTTGCTAATTAGCTGTTACCAATTAAAAAATGCTAATTTTTTACGGAGTGCAATTTTCAGATTTTGCAGCCTACTTATGTTGACGTTTCATATCGTACGTAAGTAAGGAATAAGGATAGAAAAGAAGTAAAGGTGGCATTAGAAAGCTGAATAAATTTCCTATAAAACACACAAAAGAAAGATATATGTATTATTAGAATAAAATTGAGCAATTGTCGTTAGATTATGGACAATTTTTTTATCTAATAAAATATACGGCAACGATTATTATATAGAAATGTTGATATTTTTACATTTTGCTGTTCAGCACGATAAAGTACAAAGAATGGCCATTCGAATGATATATACTGTAATACATGCACAAACAGGCATACAAAAAATTATCTACACATGCATAAATTCCGGCTGAACTACGGCGTTCAACGCATGTGTATATATATATGCTGACATTTTTCATAATTACTCGGTAATTCTTCACTATTTATCTTATCGAAAAACACTTGAAATTTTATTCAAAATATTCAAAAATCACTTGCAAACTCTTTTATAACAATAACATAAGCGAAAGCACTTCACAACTGCAGATAAATGACTACAAAGCAAAAAACATGAGTGCTAAAAAGACGTGCTGAACTCGGTCAAAACAGGAGGTGAACTGCTTGAGTTGGGGGAGGACTGCGGCGCATGCCCGATACCTATCAGTTTCGTGTTTACGTTTTCTTGTAGATCCAAGATCTGCCCACACAATGGCGCAGTCCTCGTGTTCTTCAGATGACTGGCATTTTTTTGGGTGAATTTCCCCCCCAAAATAACCTACGGATGACGCGGAAATTGCATCATTCGAGCACTTACGGCAAAAAATTTATTGACGCGGTTTCGCGTCATCGGAACCCTCTCGTGTCATCGGATCACCAGAGGGTTAAGAGAGTTCAATTTTTTATGAATTATTACAGACAGAGAGAGTGAGAATTACAAGAAACCTTTGACCACTAATCAGCAACACTACCCTTTCTTGTCATGTTAAAGTGACATGTCTGACAGCTTTTGCCTTCGAGCTTCTTACAGAAGATGAGGGAAAAATGTTTGTTTATAAAATACGTATCACATACGAATTTAGTAGTTACAGTTATATTATTATTATTATTATTATTATTATTATTAATATTTAATCATATTAATATTTGAAAATTAGTATTTATTATTAGGTAAAAAATTAATTTATCATACAAAACAAATAAACATATGTACCATAAAAATTCTCTCATCTCAACAAAAGAGAGAGAGAGAGAGAAATTATTACTTTTTATTATTTAATATTATTTAATTACACATTAAAGCTTGAAAACTTATAAATTTTGCCGGTTTCTCAGTATTCGCAAATGTTCGCATGTCTGTGAAAAACTCGTGTATGATAATTAGTTAGGTTCCAATGAAAAGTTCATGTGTCTGTGAATTTGCGCAACTTGAATCGCGCAAGTTCAGGGTATTACTGTACAGTATATGAAATACCTTACCGCGACTTTGACGAGATTAATACAGTATAAAAGGTCAGTATGGTATGGCCAGCAGAGCTCAGCTATTTTTAACCATATAAATAACCATAACCACAGGATAAACTGGAATGCGTTTCGTATAATTTATAGCAGCAGTTGTCGGTTCAAGAGCCAGTGGTGGAATCAGCCTTGATTAAACAAAGAAATACGATGAATCTATCAAAAGGATCATGGGACTCGGACATTATAGATAAAATCTTCCTCCAACCAGCGATTAAGAATATTAAGAAGCTATCAACTGGGGTGATGTAATGGGTGACCTCTGGATTCCTTGGTATAAATACTGCTGTCTGTATTCCTTACTTCATTCATATACTTGCCAGTTGAGGGAGACAGTTTGGTCTCTGAAACACAGCAATAACTTCTCTACCTTTTGGCATTTTTATGGGCTCCTATTATTAGATGGATTTCTGTTTTAACAGAAAATATTTCATAGTCATGTATTTAAATACAATTGTATTTAAATACTGCCCATCTCTGTATGGTTGTTGGTGGACTCTTCACGACTCCTTCCACAGTCCATATCTGCTCAGACCACCTCACTTCAAAAGGTACCAGTAAAGGGTGGATGACTTTTCTCAGACAGATTTACAGACTGTCGGAGCTTGCCTGGAAGAAATGAACTTTTCAAGACCAACTGCAGACTGTTGCAAGATGCAGACAGCAGGCTTCTTGCCAAGTACTCCAAAATAAGTAGGCAGTCTTCCGTCGATGGTGTAACGGCTATAACACCTCGTCTGCGAATTCCTCTTTAGCTCAGATAGCGGAACTCCTCCTATCCTGAGGACTGCCAAGGGGACCCTCTTCTTCCACTCTCAAGGGGCATAGAGCAATGCTAGGCTTAGTATGTAAACTCAAAGATCTAGTTTTATCCTCTACCCAAGATTTAGCAACCCATGAAGCCTTTCAAGATTTCCAAGGCAGAGAGGAGTCTACTCCGTGTATTGTATTGGAATTTGGACGTAGTTCTCAAGTCGTTAACGGGCCCCCTTCTATCGAGCCTCTCCGTTCCATGACTCGTAACTTAACTAGAAAACTCTGTTCCTTGTAGCCCTAGCAAATGCCAAATGAGTTAGCGAGCTTCAGACTATAGGCAAGCAATTAGATTCTGCTCAGGGGGAGACAGTCTGTGAACACGATCCGTGCTTTCTGCCTTAAGTGATTGTTGGACATCCCTGACTCTGGGAGAGTGAGTGAAATGTCTAGTTTGATCTTTGAGGTTTTACCTGAAAAAGCTTTTTAAGGATTAAACGCCTGTTGGGCGTTTTAACGGTCGTCCAAAATTGTCTGTCGAATGCAGTGGGCGTTACAAACGTCGACTGAAAATGCTTTTTTTTAAATATTCGCGGAAAAAATAATTATAGGCCTAGTTTCGGGAAGATTTCAAATCCCTGCGCCTCGGCGGATGCTGGGAGTTCACGGATCCAGCTGTTGTTTTGTTTCTGGCGTCACCCAGGCTGGCGTGCGTGAATTCCCCATCTCGCATCAGAGAGCATCAGAGTAGCGCCTTGCGGGAGCGATATTTTGACGCAGGCGTGTTTTGTTGAACTTTTGCAGTGTTGGTGTATTCGTGCTGCAACAGAACGTTTGCAGAGATGTCGCAAAGGCGTCAGGAGCGTGAAAGGCGCACATTGCCTGTCGGAAGAAAGCGCGTGTGGCGAGTTTTGGACTTGGATGCTGGAGAAGGACCCAGCAACCAGAGTGACCCAGCTTCTCAGCAGCGTGTTGTTGGCCACGTGTGACCTATGGCGACCAAGGGCCACATCCCGTTCCTTTACGACCCTAGAAGGAAGCATCGAGGTGTCCTGAGGGCATCCAAAAAACATTTGGGAGGCTTCCAACAGAAGGACATTGATGAGTACTTGTTGGAGCTCGATCGAGAGCAGGTCGAAAGTCCTGATTTCGGTGGTAGTTGGTCATCTAGCGATGACGACATAACACCTGACGTCAGCGATGACGAATATTTGCCACCAATGTCCGTATGGGATCCTCAGCAGGAAAGTGAATTAGAGTTTAGTGGGTTTAGTGCCTACGAGGAGAAAGTGAGTTGGAGGAGGAAGAGGATGACTCGATTGTGGCTGGTGGGGACGATAACAGAAAGTGATGGGGAAAGTGAAGGAAGCGGCCCAGCTGGGAGTGTGAGAGTGCGAAGGCGTGCCCGTGCGCTTAACGGCTGGCGCAAACCGTAGAAGGTCGCAACGTCGTGGCAGCTCGGGTGAAGGCCGTTCGTCCGAAAGTGATGAGGGGTGGTCGGAGGACCCACCCCACCTAACATGCACCCATGCACGGCAGTACCTGGACTGGCCGTCCCTGTGCCCCTCTCACGGTACTGGGGTTCATTCAGCTTTTCCTGATGCGGGAATTGCTTGAATTCCTGGTTGCGGAGACGGTAGATTACGCTTCGGGTACTGCCGTGAGGTGCGGACGACGTTAAAATCACTGCTGGTGGGGCTGCAACCTTGGACATGGCGCACTTTTTGGGGCTCCACATATTCTTTGGGATGATGCCTGCTGCTGACGTCCAGGCAATATTGAGGCGGAAAAAAATACGCCTAATTTGGCGGCATTATGTCCCGTGATAGTTTCCTGGCGTTGGACAGGTATTTCAACGCTTCAACCGGAAAGGGCTATACCTCGAATAACCCCGACCGCCTCATCTTAGTCCGCCCAGTGTTGGAGTTCATTCGTGAACGGTGCCAGACTCTCGTGGTTCCTTCAAGAACCTTTCTTTGGATGAGGGTAGTGATGCCATACAAAGGGCATCTAAGTATCAAAGAGTACAACCGAAGAAGCCAAAGAAGTATGGTGTAAAGTTATTTTTATTACGGAAGCCAACACTGGATACGTCTTGGACTTCTTGGTGTATTCGGGGGTCTTCCACGTGCGTGACACTGTCTTCGGTCTTGTGAATCGTTTCGTAACCAGGATACCACCTGTTTATGGATAATTATTATAACTTGGTATCCCTGGCCCAGGAACTGTATGAAGCAGGTGTGCACGTCAGTGGTACCCTTCGGATTGGTGCGTGAAGTTCAAAAATGTCCTCAAGAGGTTTGCTAGCCACCCACAAAATCTTGCAAGAGGAGAGACAGAGTGGCGGCGGAAGGGAGATGTCTTGATCATCTGTTGGAAGGGGGTCCGACTTCGTGCCCATGATTACGACAGTCATGAGCCCATCCAAGAGGAGATCACCCAGCGGAAGAAGACACTCCGGCAGGGCCGAGTTACATATGAGGAGTTTGTGTCCAGCGTCCCTACTGTCATCGGGCACTACAACAGGCACATGGGAGGAGTTGATCTCTTTGATCAACTCATCCAGTATTATCCCTTCGCCAGGAGAACCAGGAGGTGGACACAGAAGCTCCTCAAATACCTCCTTCAGTTGGCCCTCCAGAATGCCTACATCATTTACTGTGGGTATAATTGACGCCGGAGGTTGACCCACATCCAGTTTCTTGAGGTGGCTGGGAATGCCCTCATCAACTTCGATCCGGAGGAGTGGCCTTCCAACGGCGCCCCCCTGCCCGAGCTCCAGCTCTGCCCCGAGAGGAAAGGTCAGATGTTGTGAGATACCCCGACATCATAATTCCTCATCCTGCCGGCGCCGCCCCTGCTGCCGCCGACCTTGATGATGACGCCGCCCCTTAAGATGCCGCCGCCCCTCGAATTCCAGTGTCCCATCGGGTAGCCGACCTGTGTGTTGGCTGCAGCCAGGAGATCACACACTGGAGCTCATCGAAGGGGGCAGACAGAAAACGGTGCCGGGTGTGCCATATGAATGGCAAGAGGAGAGACAGCCGATGCGTGTGTCGCACCTGCAAGGTAGCACTTTGCAGGTTGGATGAGTGTAACCGCAGGTACCACAATGCGGTTATACTAAGTGCGCCTGCCCGAGCGACACCGGAGGGCGCAGCGAGAAAAAGGCGGCCCACCAGCAGTAAACGAGCGCGCGTCTCCCTCCTCCTCTTGTGCCCCGTCATGTCGGGAAAAAAAAATGCAAGACTCTTCAATGGAGGAGGGAAAACAAGAAACAGCACGAAGAGTCAGGATTAAGTGAGTATTCTGCATTTATTTTTTTTTTTTTATATTTACGAGTGAGTATTCTGCATTGAATTTATTTTTAGTTTTATATTTACGAGTGAGTATTCTGCATTGAATTTATTTTTATTTTATATTTATTACAAGTTTTTATATATCTATATTCATTGCTGTTTTGTATAATTTTGTTTATGCAAAAACAAAGTTTTTATAACCATTCCTTTTAGTTATGTTTTCAGTAACAAAGTAAAAACAATATAATTTATATGTGTTTATGTATGAATGTCTGTATATATGTAGTATATATATATATATATATATATATATATATATATATATATATATATATATATATATATATATATATATATATATATATATATATATATTTTTTTACTTGGGTCTCTTTTGGATAAGCAAAAAATCTCATATTCTGGTGATATTCAATCCTTTACCTTCATTTTGCAACAAACGGAAAGTCTCTAGCACAATATTTAGATTTTTGGTGAATTTTTGAAAAAAAAAAAATTTCCTCCGCTGAAAAAACTTGGACTCCGCTGAAAATCCTGTCATTTCTTGCGTCAGCTTGTCGTAATTTTTCGCCCGTTTCATATTATTCGTTACATAAAGTGTTATACATCAAAATGTGCGTAATTTCATGTAGAATACAACAAAAATCAATCATTCCTTTAGCTCTTCACAGTTTTTTTAATATTTTATTTAAATCACGATAACTGACAAAATTTTAACATTCGGTCAACTTTGACTCGACCAAAATGATCGAAAAAACGCATCCGTAAGCCCACAATTATTACATTCGAGTAACAATCAATCATTTACCTTCATTTTTGCAACAAACGGAAAGTCTAGCACAATATTTAGATTTTTGGTGAATTTTGAAAAATAATTTCCTCCGCTCGCGCATGAATCCGCTGAAAATCGTGGCATTTCTTGCGTCTGCTTGCCATAATTTTTTCGCCGTTTTCATATTATTCGTTACATAAAGTGTTATACATCAAAATGTGCGCAATTTCATGTAGAATACAACAAAAAATAAATCATTCCTTTAGCTCTTCACAGTTTTTTAATATTTTCGCCGAAATCACGATAACTGACAAAATTTTAACGTTTGGTCAACTTTGACTCGACCGAAATGATCGGAAAACACAATCGTAAGCCGTAATTATTACATGCGAGTAACAATCTATCACTTACCTTCATTTTGCAACAAACGGAAAGTCTCTAGCACAATATTTAGATTTTTGGTGAATTTTTGAAAAAATCATTTCCTCCGCTCCGCGCACGCGGACTCCGCTGAAAATCGTGTCATTTCTTGCGTCAGTTTGCCGTAATTTTTTCGCCGTTTCATATTATTCGTTACATAAAGTGTTATACATCAAAATGTGCAAAATTTCATGTAGAATACAACAAAAAATAAATCATTCCTTTAGCTCTTCACAGTCTTTAAATATTTACATCGAAATAACGATAAATAGAAAAAAATCAACCTTTGGTCAACTTTAACTCGATCGAAATGGTTCAAAAATGCAATTGTAAGCTAAAAAACTTACAGTCTAGTAATATTCAATCAATTTCCTTCATTTTGGCACAATTGGAAAGTCTCTAGCATAATATTTTGATTTTTTGGTGAATTTTTGAAAAACTTTTTTTACGTCCGCGTTACTTTAATTCATGCATCATTTTGTGATAATATTTTCTCTGTGTTGCTGTAATCGTTTTACAATCTGTTATATACCAAAATCATCGCAATTTAGTGTGCAATACAACTAAAAAAAATTAACTCATTAGCTTTAACCCTTTTCCTTACAGAGCAATTTGTATACAATTATATACAAGTTTTTTTTTCGCTGTCATATATTCCAATATTTATATATGATAATGATATTTTTTCATTTCTGATGATTGCATACTAAACTTCAGGCAATGAGAAAAAAAGAGCCAAAAATGAACTCTTAATCTTGAAAACTAAGCGCTGTGAGTTTTTGAAAAAAACTTTTTTTCCGCTTCTGCGCTACCTCTCGGAGGCCGCCGGCATACGGGAGACGTTTTTGAAAATAGGGCTTCGGCGTTAAAGGGTTAATCAGAGGGCCATCCATACTTAGAGTGTCTGGACACGATCCTGTCTCCCCCTCGGTCTATTAATGCATTGTCCTTCTTCTCCAGTGAACTTTGTTTTTGAGTTTCACTCTCAGATTCAGGAGAACTATATTTGCCTACCTGTCAGAGGAGAGCTAAGATGCCAGAATTGCCTCTACCTCATTAGCTTTCAGCATCTCACTCACTGCTGTTTGGCAATCAGCTCACTGGAAGTGTAATAGTTTGTCAATTCTAAATTTTCCTTGAGGTCAAAAGAGTGTTTGAAAATTTTGCAGTACCTTGAAACCATTATTAGTAATTGGTATGGCACTGAGGGAGAAAGCAGAGGATTTATCTCCTCCTATCTATTTACCTTGTAGTAGGGTGCAGAATTTTTGGGGGGATCCCTGTGGGTACAATGTACCTGGAGCACCCACCAGTCTCAGTGGATGGGTAATTATTTTATTTCAGTGTAGGTGACAAAATTATTTGGTTGTTTTTATTTTTTGGTACTGCGCCAAGGGCAAGGGCACTTAATGATGCTTTGCCAGCCAACAGAATACTCCTTGGCTGCAAAGCTCCCACTTAACCCTTAAACGCCGACTGGACGTATCATACATCGACTAAAATTGTCTGTTGGGTGCCGAGTGGACGGTACCGTACGTCGACTACAAAAAATTTCAACCTTCGGTCAAATTTGACTCGACCGAAATGGTCGAAAAACGCAATTGTAAGCTAAAACTCTTACATTCTAGTTATATTCAATCATTTACCTTCATTTTGCACAATATTTTGATTTATGGTGAATTTTTGAAAAAAACTTTTTCCTTACGCCCGCGTGGTAACTCTGCCGAAAATTTCAGAAATTCTTTCGTCGTTTTGTCGTAAGTTTTGCACTGTTTTATATTAGCCGTTACATAAAGTTTTATATATGAAAATGTGTGCAATTTCATGTAAAATACAGCAACATACAACCCATGGTTGTAGCTTTTATCAGTTTGGAAATATTTTCATATAAACCATGATAACTGCCAAAATTTCAACCTTCAGTCAACTTTGACTCGACCAAAATGGTAAAAAAACGCAATTGTAAGCTAAAACTCTTACATTATAGTAATATTCAATCATTTACCTTCATTTTGCAACAAATTGGAAGTCTCTAGCACAATATTTCGATTTATGGTGAATTTTTGAAAAAAACTTTTTCCTAACGTCCGCGCCAGAAATTCTTTCGTCACATTGTCGTAATGTTTGCACCATTTTATATTAGTCATTACATAAAGTTTTATATATGGAAATGTGCGCAATTTCATGTAGAATACAACAGAAAATAACTCATGGTTGTAGCTTTTATCAGTTTTGAAATATTTTCATATAAATCACGATAACTGCCAAAATTTCAACCTTTGGTCAACTTTAACTTGACCGAAATGGTAAAAAAACGCAATTACAAGCTAAAACTCTTACATTCTAGTAATATTCAATCATGTACCTTCATTTTGCAACAAACTGGAAGTCTTTAGCACAATATTTCGATTTATGGTGAATTTCTGAAAAAAAAAAAAACTTTTTCATTACGTCTGCACACGGTAACTCGGCCAAACATCTCAGAAATTCTTTCGTCACGTTGTCGTAATGTTTGCATCGTTTTACATTAGTCGTTACATAAACTTTTATGTATGAAAATGTGCGCAATTTCATGTAGAATACAACAGAAAATAGCTCAAGGTTGTAGCTTTTATCAGTTTTGTAATATTTTCACATAAATCACGATAACTGCCAAAATTTCAACCTTCGGTCAACTTTAACGTGACCGAAATGGTCGAAAAATGCAGTTGTAAGCTAAAGCTCTTACATTCTAGTAATATTCAATCATTTACCTTCATTTTGCAATAAATTGCAAGTCTCTAGCACAATATTTCGATTTATGGTGAATTTTTGAAAAAAACATTTTCCTTACGTCCGCGCGGTAACTCGGCCGAACATCTCAGAAATTCTTTCGTCACGTTGTCGTAATGTTTGCACCGTTTTATATTAGTCATTACATAAAGTTTTATATATGAAAATGTGCACAATTTCATGTACAATACAACAGAAAATAACTTATGGTTGTAGCTTTTATCAGTTTTGAAATATTTTCATATAAATCACGATAAATAGAAAAAATTTGACTTTCGGTCAACTTTAACTCGACCGAAATGGTCGAAAACTGCAATTGTAAGCTAAAACACTTACAGTCTAGTAATATTCAATCAATTAGCTTCATTTTTCAACAAACGGGAAGTCTCTAGCACAATATTTCGATTTATGGTGAATTTTGAAAAACATTTTTACGTCCGCGCTTTACTTAATTCATGCATCATTTTGTGATAATATTTTCTCTGTGTTGCTTTGATCGTTTTACAATTTGTTATATACCAAAATCAACACAATTTAGTGTACAATACAAAAAAAAAAATTAACCGTTAGCTTTAACCGTTTTGCTCACAGCGATTTGTATAAAATTATATATGAAAATTTTGTTTTGCGCTGTCATATATTTCAATATTTATATATGATAATGATATTTTTTTTCATTTCTGATGGTTGCATACTAAACTTCAGGCAATGACAAAAAAAGGAGCCAAAAATGAACTCTCAATCTTGAAAACTAAGTGTGCTGTGATTTTTTGAAAAAACTTTTTTTCCAGCTTCAGCGCTAACTCCCGAATGCCGCCGGCATACGGGAGACGTTTTTGTAAACAGAGGCTCGGCGTCTAAGGGTTAAGTAGACGCGATCCTCAACTATACTGCTGTGCCACTACAAATTAAGATGGGCACCAACCAGAGGCAGTATTCTCCTGCAATGGCTCTCTTAACTGATAAGGAAACAACCAGCATTGTTTTCCAATTCTAGCAGTTTTTTTCTATTTCAAATTCATTACTTATCTTAATGTTTTGGATACATATGTCCATGTATCCCACCTTCTGTCAATGTGGGAATCAGCTATGTAATTACTTGGTGAGTTACCTATATGAAAATGTTATTTTCATAATAAAATTAAGCTTCATATACAGACAGTCTCCGGGTTACGAGAGGCTCTGCTTACGACATTCCGAGTTTACGACGCTTTTCAAATACATTCATCTAAAAATGACTTCCTGGGTTACAATGCATGTTCTTGGTTTACGGCGCTGACAACGC
Organism: Macrobrachium rosenbergii; assembly: GCF_040412425.1. Classification (NCBI taxonomy): domain Eukaryota; kingdom Metazoa; phylum Arthropoda; class Malacostraca; order Decapoda; family Palaemonidae; genus Macrobrachium; species Macrobrachium rosenbergii. The sequence goes on along the minus strand of NC_089781.1, from coordinate 49,902,238 downwards.
CAATCCGACGGAAGAAGTATGGCTTCAGAATGGCATAATGGTCAAATTTTGGAGGTGTTTTTGTTGAAAAACTCCATATAAATGCAGGATACATTGTTTTCAAGACACCCAAAGGATTAAAAGTAAGGTTTTCTTGCTATTTTCAACGGTATTTCGGACGACACTGATCGGAAGAAATATGTATCTAAAATGGCAGAATGGTCAATATTTGGAGTTTTTTTTTTTTTAATGAAAAACTCTATAAAAAGGCAGGATTCATTGTTTTCAAGACACCCAAAGGATTAAAAGTAAAGTTTTCTTGCAATTCTCGATGGTATTTCAGATGATGCCAGTCCAAAGAAATATGCATCCAAACCGGCAGAATGGTCAATATTTGGATTTTTTTTTAATGAAAAACTCAGTAAAAATGCAGGTTGTTTGCAAGACACCAAAAGGATTAAAAGTAAAGTTGTCTTACAATTCTTGACAGTATTTCAGGTGACGCCAGTCCAGCACCAATTGGAAGAAATATGCATCCAAAGTGGCAGAATGGTCAATATTTGGAGGTGTTTTTTTTTATGAAAAACTCAATAAAAATGCAGGATTTGTTGCTTTCAAGACACCTAAAGGATTAAAAGTAGTTTTCTTGCAATTCTTGATGGTATTTCAGACAACGCCAGTCCAAAAAAATATGCATCCAAACCGGTAGAATGGTCAATATTTGGAGATTTTTTTAATGAAAAACTCACTGATAAAAATGCAGGATTCATTGTTTTCAAGGCGCCCAAAGGATTAAAAGTAAGGTTTTTGTATGATTCTGGACGGTAATATTTTGGATGACTCTGTCCAACACATATGACAGAAGAAAATTTCACTTTTGTGGATTTTTTCGTAGAGCAATATTCACTAATTACTGATTATTATTTTATTTTCATGACTAAAAATATTTTTTATGATAAATTATTTACTAATTTTCAAATATTAATATTAAGGTGACCTCAGCAAAGTATCGATAAAATTTTAAAAATCCTGTGAAATCACAAAACTGCTTACTGATGTAATTTTTTTTTTTCTCTCTCTCTCTCTCTATGAATAATTCACAAATAATTTCACTCTTGAGATTTAAGTAAGGCCAACCACCCATATCTCTCCCTTCCCGAATAATTCATGAACAATTTCACTTTTGAGATTTAAGTATGGCCAACCGCCCATCTCTCTCTCTCTCTCTCTCTCTCTCTCTCTCCCGAGTAATTCCACTATTGAGATTTAAGTAAGGCCAACCCCCCATCTCTCTCTCTCTCTCTCTCTCTCTCTCTCTCTCTCTCTCTCTCTCTCTTTTGAGATTAAAGTATGGCCAACCGCCCATATCTCTCTCTCTCTCTCTCTCTCTCTCTCTCCCGAGTAATTCCACTATTGAGATTTAAGTAAGGCCATCTCTCTCTCTCTCTCTCTCTCTCTCTCTCTCTCTCTCTCTCTCTCTCTCTCAAAATATACTAAAATCCCATCATCGCTTGTGTGACAATTTATTGCTTTGATGTAGGCTTCATGATGACACGATATTGGCTCAAGGTATTAGAAGTAACCAATAACAGAGCTCGTAGCAACTCCCTCTCTCCATGACGATATGCTGTTGGCTGGAAGGACTGAAAGTAGCCAATAATAACTTGTAACAACCCCCACCTCCCCCTCTCGCTCTCCTTGACAACATGCTATTGGCAGGAAGGGTGGGTTTTAACCAACCACAAAGTTTGTACCTCAAGGGCTTTGCATACACTAAAAGGAGGGTGAGTAGTATTTTCTCTCTCTCTCTCTCGCTTTCTTTCTTTCTTATCTGAGAGAGAGAGAGAGAGAGAGAGAGAATGACGGCACAAGAATTTTTTTTAACAAATTCATGGGAGATGGTGAGGACTAACCACATTTATATGATAAATAAATGACTTACCTAATAATAAGTACTAATTTTCAAATGTTAATAAGATTAAATAATAATAATACTATAATGACATTTATGCATTTTTAAAGTAAATTATTTCAATTTTTGCCCAAAGCTTTGAAGCTATGGGGGAGGGTGGAACTGTCAGACATGTCAAATTACTTGACATTTCTGACCAAGGGTAGAAGATCAATTCTCTCTCTCTCTCTCTCTCTCTCTCTCTCTCCAAAAGGTAGAAGGAGAAATGGATAGATATATAAATAGATACGTTGTCCAGCCCTACTCTCCCCCTCGATATAGGACCACCTTGACGTGGTGAGGGGGCTCTTGAACCCCAGGAGTCTGTTCCCGGGTTTAAGTCCAAGAGTCCCATATTCCATGATATATGTGTTTGGATTAAATTCTGTGGAATTTTCCACTGTTACTAAAATTTATTGGACCTGTTAAATAGGAAGAGATATCATAGCTGGGAATGGGTTTATATCCAAAGCTAAATAGTGGGAACTGTGGTAGGACCATCAACTGCCCGATAATGTTCAGACCTGAGAGTTATCAGATTGATAGCTCAAAGGCGGAACTATTCTTTAGGGCCAGGACCATGGATTCCAGGGGGGTGTCTGGTTCTAGGGGTAGGACTCTCAGCATTCTATCCGGTTTGCCCATGATATGATTAGGATGGGGATGATTGTATTCTTTAAATACTCTCAGTCCTAGCGAGCGGGTTTGGCTTACATTTGGGCCACTCTAATCATGTTGTGCCATCCTCTTTGGGGTAGGGTAGGGGGTGGACATTTGGGAGTCAGTTCTCACTTGTGCCATTGGTGGAAGAATAAACTCCATGGAAGGCTGATGATAACTTTTTAAGGTTTTCAGGTTTATTTTTTTTCTTCTCAATCTTTATGCTTAGTAGTGTTAAAGATTAAAGTACCCCTGGGCCCTTTGATGGTAGCGACTCAGCACAGTTGACAACCGCTGGAACCTCCTCTGACAACCTCTCTCTGGAAAAATCAGAAAAAAATAATGTAATTACACTGGAGCCCTATGCTCCAATAAAAAGCAAACAAAAAAACAAATATTTTGACCTAACCTTGACTCACTTCGACTCCCTCTTTGGAAGTGGAAGTTGGTCACGATTCCTGACCTAAGAAACAGAGAAGAAAATATCGGCATTAAAATTAGAAAACTTCCTGTTGAATAAACATTCAACTACTGAAATGTCATTCAGACAAATAAAAGAGCAGATGTGGTTGATAAAAACCACAACAAAAAGTCAATCAGAAAACTACTTAACTATAAAAAATATTGACAATATAAAAGTACATATAAAAAAACATGACAATATGAACAGTGTACAGGGTACCATAGTACAGTACTCCCAGATAATGATGAAGAACCAATAGAAAAGAATATATTGCTGGATTCTCTTAAAAAAAGGTACAACAATGTACAAGATTGTGAAATATACAACATAGCCAGTAGACGGAGTAATGGAAAAGTTCTGAGAATAGCAAAGATAAAATTTGAAGGCCATGAATTACCCTTGAAAATGAAAACCATGGGCCAGAGCAGAGAACTGAGACTGAATGTTCCAAAAGCACTACAGTGCCACAACTGTAGCATGCATGGACATACAAAGAAAAATTGCTGTAATAAATCTATATGTGCATATTGTGGCTGTGACAAACATACCACACGGTGGTGGTGTGGGGAACTGAAATGCGTTAACTGTGGACAAAATCTAAGGAGTGTATGTATTATATATGCAATACAGAATTAAAATTACTTCAGGAAAAGACAGGAATGCATATAAAAGAAGCCAAATTAGAATTAAAAGTTAGAAGAATGCATAATCCCGTTAGGAAACAAATGTTTCCTACTGGAACTAGATCAAACAATGAAACAAAAATGGAAATAGATAAGAGTAACAAAATCCTCAAAGAAAAATGACAACTTTGCAAGAAGAAACTAATATAGCAAAGAACCAAGAAAAGTATACAAATATTTGTTCAAATTCATTTGAGATATTAAAAGAAATGGAAACACTAGAAGATAATACAAGCTCCACAGAAATCTTAGAAGATAGTTATGATGAATTAGAAGCTAGAGAAAAAAAGGGGCCTTTAGAGAGAACTCCACCCAAGAACAATGAAAAACCAACTATTATTAGAGATACATCCATCATAATAAAGGTGGGAGACCTGAAGAAAGAACATAAGCCAAAAAATGATAAGAATAACTTAAAAATGATAAGAATATACCTTTGTCTCCTAAAGTAATAATAAAACCAATGGAAACAGATACCCAGAACATCAAAGAAACAGTAGAGGAACAAACCATTGACAAGAATGATTCTGTGATGGGAGAAGAGATTACTCCATCACCAATAATAGTGCAGCAAGAGTAAACGAAGAAATGACGCATGAAAACACGTGGATGTAATGAATGTTTCATTGAACTGTGCAACAAAAACAAAAGCATAACAAAGGACAGTTTATCAAACACTATACAAAATTTTATAAGATACAGAAATAAAGAAACTACTAGTTTAGACACTCATGAAAAGGGTTTTATGTGCATTAGACATAATGTCTTATAAAGAAAAACAAACAAATATTGTAAATAGGATTTTGGAAAAAATGCTAATTGATGATCCACAAAAAGAAAATAACACTTGAACACATTAACCTAATGCTTTCAATAATTATATTATACAATGGAACATAAATGGTCTACAGACCAGATTGCATTTGGGAGAAATACAACGATTACTAAGGGAATATGAACCATTGATACTATGTTTACAACATGTCAACAAAACAATATCAACAATAGGCAAATATACCTTAGTATCTACATCTAGAGAAGAAGTAAATTTGGGTACCTGTAAAATTTACTGACTTGCAAATATCAAGTATTAAAATACGAATAAAAAACGATTACATAATTTATAATTTATATAACCAACCAAATAAAAATTACTACATTGATAAACTTAGAGATATACTTAACAGTACCAAGGAACCTACATTAATAGTAGGTGATTTTAATGCTCTCAACCCAATATGGGACTGTCATTGTACAAACTCAGATAGAACAGGTAGTAAAATAGAAGAGTTCATGGATTCAAATGACATGTGCTGTATAAATGATGACAAAATTAGCACATATTTTTCAAAAGCATATGGAACATTTTCCTCAGTAGACTTAACTTTATGTACAACAAGTATAGTTGACAGATTAGATTGGAATGCAGTTGATGGCTTGTACACCAGTGATCATTTCCCAATATTAATTTCCTTATTAAAATAATCCTACAAAACATGTCCCTCACTATAACATTTATAAAGCAGATTGAGAGTGATATGAAATGTACACTAGAAATATCCCACCATTTGAGAGAGGTCTTCATATCAACATGGAGCAGCTGAAGGCAATACACTTGGCCCTTCAGCACTTTGCAACAGCGACTTTCAACTCCACAGTCATACAGTAGTCCTCTTGGACAATATGACAGCTCTGGCCTACATAAGGAATCAGGGAGGGACCATCTCCTTTTCACTGTATCAGGCAGCCAGAGAACTTCTTATCTGGGCACAAGAAAACCAAACAAAGATTGTCACCCGCTTTATATAGGGCAAGCTAAATATCATAGCGGATGAATTAAGTTGTTGCAAACAGGTCCTACCCACAGAATGCATACTGAATCCGCAGGTGTGCACCAACCTGTGGAAACGGTGGGGGAAGCCGTTGGTGGATCTGTTTGCAACCTCGAGAAGCCACCGACTTCCCTTGTATTGTTGACCAGACCCAGACCCTCTCACGTGGGCAATGGATGCGATGCTCCAGGACTGGTCGAACCTGGACATCTATGCATTCCCACCATTCAGCACAGTGGGAGACCTAATCAACAAATTTCTCCTGCACGATAACATGTCGATGACCCTTGTAACTCCTTTTTGGCCACAGAAAGGGTGGTTTCTGGATCTCTTCGATCTTCTTGTAGATTTCCCAAGACTACTGCCACAGTGATGAAATCTACTCAAGCAACCGCACTATCACCTGTTCCACCAAGGACTATCCACTCTCACCCTGAGAGGTTTCAGACTGTCAGGAAGCTTGTCAGAGCAAAAGGCTTTTCGAGACCAGCTGCGGAAAGACGTCAGTCATCACTCCGTCTACCAGAACAAGTGGGCAATCTTCCGCAACTGGCAGAAGACACAATGTATCATCTACTTCTACCACTGTAGCGCAAATAGCAGATTTTTTTATATGTTTAAGGTCCTCTCAAGGGTTAGCTACATCCACGATCAAGGGCTACAGAGCGATGCGAAACTCCGTTTACAGACATAAGGTCTGGATCTGTAGGCTGATAAAGACATCGATGACCTAATAAAATTGCTGAACACTTCGAAACAGGAGAGGTCAAATTCTGTGTCCTGGAGCTTAACCCTTAAACGCCTACTGGACGTATGATACGTCGACTAAAATTGTCTGTTGGGTGCCAAGTGGACGTACCGTACGTCGACTACAAAAAATTTCAACCTTCGGTCAACTTTGACTCGACCGAAATGGTCGAAAAAACGCAATTGTAAGCTAAAATTCTTACATTCTAGTAATATTCAATCATGTACCTTCATTTTGCAACAAATTGGAAGTCTCTAGCACAATATTTCGATTTATGGTGAATTTTTGAAAAACTTTTCCTTACGCCCGTGCGGTAACTCGCCGAAAATTTCATAAATTCTTTCGTCATTTGGTCGTAATTTTTGCACTGTTTTATATTAACTGTTACATAAAGTTTTATATATGAAAATGTGCGCAATTTCATGTAAAATACAGCAAAATACAACCTATGGTTATAGCTTGTAACAGTTTGGAAATATTTTCATATAAACCACGATAACTGCCAAAATTTCAACCTATGGTCAACTTTGACTAGACCGAAATGGTAAAAAAATGCTATTGTAAGCTAAAACTCTTACATTCTAGTAATATTCAATCATTTACCTTCATTTTGCAACCAATTGGAAGTCTCTAGCACAATATTTCGATTTATGGTGAATTTCTGAAAAAAAAAAACCTTTTTTCTTACGTCCGCCAGAAATTCTTTCTTTCACGTTGTCGTAATGTTTGCACTGTTTTATATTAGTCATTACATAAAGTTTTATATATGGAAATGTGCGCAATTTCATGTAGAATACAACAGAAAATAACTCATGGTTGTAGCTATTATCAGTTTTGAAATATTTTCATATAAATCACGATAACCGCTTAAAATTTCAACCTTCGGTCAATTTTAACTCGACCGAAATGGTAAAAAAAACGCAATTATAAGCTAAAACTCTTACATTCTAGTAATATTCAATCATGTACCTTCATTTTGCAACAAACGGGAAGTCTCTAGCACAATATTTTGATTTATGGTGAATTTCTGAAAGAAAAAAACTTTTTTCCTTACGTCTGCGCTACGTAACACGGCGAACATCTCAGAAATTCTTTCATCACGTTGTCGTAATGTTTGCATCATTTTACATTAGTCGTTACATAAACTTTTATATATGGAAATGTGCGCAATTTCATGTAGAATACAACAGAAAATAGCTCATGGTTGTAGCTTTTATCAGTTTTGAAATATTTTCACATAAATCACGATAACTGCCAAAATTTCAACCTTCGGTCAACTTTAACTCGATCGAAATGGTTGAAAACGCAATTGTAAGCTAAAACTCTTACATTCTAGTAATATTCAATCATTTACCTTCATTTTGCAATAAATTGGAGGTCTCTAGCACAATATTTCGATTTATGGTGAATTTTTGAAAAAAATATTTTCCTTACGTCTGCGCGGGAACTCGGCTGAACATCTCAGAAATTCTTTCGTCACGTTGTCGTAATATTTGCACAGTTTTATATTAGTCGATACATAAAGTTTTATACATGAAAATGTGCGCAATTTCATGTACAATACAACAGAAAATAACTCATGGTTGCAGCTTTTATCAGTTTTGAAATATTTTCATATAAATCACGATAAATAGAAAAAATTCAACTTTCGGTCAACTTGAACTCGACCGAAATGGTCGAAAACTGCAATTGTAAGCTAAAACACTTACAGTCTAGTAATATTCAATCAATTAGCTTCATTTTTCAACAAACGGGAAGTCTCTAGCACAATATTTCGATTTATGGTGAATTTTTGAAAAAAACATTTCTGAGTCCAGTCCCGTGTCAGCCGGTGAAATTCCATTACAGCACGAATTTCTAGGTATAACAATGCTAGATATACCAGAGAAAAAGAGCTTTCATTAAAGCTGGGGTTACTACCCCCAGTTGAGCGTCTTTTAGGAAGACGTCGGTATAATGAAGGGTGAGTGAAATACCACTACCACGGAAATATACTCGAAAGATCTCTCCTTATCAAAACCCCCGTAAAAGAGCGGTGAGCCGTTACAGCTCCCACATTCAACACCCGCCAGGACGGCGACACCAGCGCCACCTACTTCGTTCCATTTTCTAGCACGTGATAAATTGGTTTCTTTTGTGTGCTCGTCCCCCTGGTTGTTTATGCCTCACTGCCTAGCCCCTCATATTTATGTATCTTGTATCTACTGATGGAAAAGTGTAATCTGACTAGCCATAATTGTTTTCGATTGCGGGGTACTGGACGGTTTTTATTTGGCTCCACGTACCCCAGATGTTTGTGTGTGTTAATTTTCATTAGTCTTGTCTCTTACGTGTTTAGCCTAAGTTTACGTGTATAGTATTAAGGTTGTATTTGCTTGTTCTGTGCACATTTCGTGTTTCACTACCTTTAAGTAATTTTAAGATTTTGAGGTTTTTTCCCCATCATACCGGGGACCTCCTTGTTTTGTAGTGCTAAGTTTTTTGATGTGCCTTAGATTTAAGATACCTTACTTTTAAGTATTCTTGCTTCATGAAAGAGATTGCTTGATTAAAATTATTTTTGTTACAATTTTGCTTTTTCTTCAGATTACCCCCTTTTTCCCAGTAGTAGCAGTCTTGGCATGATTCTCTATCACTATTTCACCGCTGACACGGGACTGGACTCAGAAAAGGGATTTTGACAGAGGAAAAATCTATTTCTGAGGAAGGTCCCGTGTCACCCGGTGACCCTCCCTAACTGACCTAGTACTCCCCCCCCTACTTGCACATGCCAAGTCTGGGGTTAGTGCTAGCATGGAATGAAGTAGGTGGCGCTGGTGTCGCCGTCCTGGCGGGTGTTGAATGTGGGAGCTGTAACGGCTCACCGCTCTTTTTACGGGGTTTTGATAAGGAGAGATCTTTCGAGTATATTTCCGTGGTAGTGGTATTTCACTCACCCTTCATTATACCGACGTCTTCCTAAAAGACGCTTGACTGGGGTAGTAACCCCAGCTTTCATGAAAGCTCTTTTTCTCTGGTATATCTAGCATTGTTATACCTAGAAATTCGTGCTGTAATGGAATTTCACTGGGTGACACGGGACCTTCCTCAGAAATAGATTTTTCCTCTGTCAAAATCCCTTTTTTTTACGTCTGCGCGTTACGAATTCATGCATCATTTTGTGATAATATTTTCTCTGTGTTGCTTTGATCGTTTTACAATTTGTTATATACCAAAATCATCGCTATTTAGTGTACAATACAAAGAAAAGCAAAATAACCCGTTAGCTTTAACCGTTTTGCTCACAGCTCGATTTGTATAAAATTATATATGAAATTTTTTTTTTGCGCTGTCATATATTTCAATATTTATATATGATAATGATATTTTTTTCATTTCTGATGGTTGCATACTAAACTTCAGGCAATGACAAAAAAAGGAGCCAAAAATGAACTCTTAATCTTAAAAACTAAGCGTGATGTGATTTTTTTCCGCTTCGGCACTAACTCCCGAACGCCGCCGGCATACGGGAGACGTTTTTGTAAATAGGGGCTCGGCGTTTAAGGGTTAATTGTTTTAAAATGGCTTTCAGGCCCTCCTTTTGAGCCACTTCAATCCACATCCCTCATGGATCTCACAAAGAAGACCCTTTTTTAAGTAGCTCTGACTACTGCTAAGAGGAGTAGTGAGTTGCAGTCCTTGAGCAAGAAGGTAGGATTTGCACAAGGAGATGCTGTCTGCTGCTTTACTATGGGATTCGTAGCAAAGAATGAAATGCCAGCCAATCCCTGGCCCCGTTCATTCACAATCAAGAGTTTAATGGACATTCTCGATCCTACAGACCAAGAGGGAGCTCTTTGTCCGGTAAGAGCATTAAAGTATTACCTGGAGAGGACTAAGAGAATCAGAGGCATGTCTCCTAACCTCTGGTGTTCAGTTAAGGACCCGACCCATCCTTTTCCAAGAAAGTGTTGGCATTCTTCTTGAGAGATGTAATTTTCAAGTCTCACATTAAGACTCAAGAGGAAGATTTACCTATTTGCAAAGTTAAAACCCACGAAATAAGGGCAGTAGCGACTTCGCTTGCCTTCAAGCGGAATTTATCCCTCTCTACAATTGTGCAATCCACCTTCTGGAGGTGCAAGTCAGTGTTTGTAAATTTTTATCTTCATGCTATTGAGACTGTATATGAGAACTGCAGTACCCTTGGCCCATTATCTGTGGCTGGCATGGTGTTTTGGGGAGGAAGGATAGGAGGTATTTCTTACATTCCTCTATCCACTCGCCTTGAATTTAGGTTGTCAAGTTTTGGGAAGTTGGAGGTACCCATCACTTGTTGTTTCTTGTTATGAATGGGTTATGGGTACTGTATCTGGTTTTTATATGGTGTATGTGTAACTTGTTTTTTATGGTTTTGGTTATGGTACTGCGCCCAGGGCAAGGGCTTTTGCTTTTATTGTTTGCTTTGGCAGCCATCGGAGTACTCCTTGGCTGCGAAGCCCCACTGATGTAGAGGTGCCCCTGGCTTCACTACCACGCCACTATGGTAGAGATGAACTTCGCCAGAGGCAGCAGTTTCCTGCTGTGGCTCTCTCACCAGGTAGGTTACAACAAACATTTTATCAATGTTAACTACTTTCTATTTCAATATTCGTCTCCATCTATGAGTGTTTTTTAAGTAGTATATGCCCATGCATCCCACCTCCTGTCAATGTTGGATTCAGCTATGTAGTTACTTGGTAAGTAACTTATGTAAAAATGGCATTTTTATGATAAAATAAAGTTTTATATATATACTTACTAAGTAACTACGTGATCAGAGCTCTTCCTCCTCCCCTCTCATGGACATAAGGCATAAACAAATTGGGCTCTTTAGTAGTGTTGTATCTATCCTTCCCCGAAAGTGGGTGGGATGAGTTTCCTTGGAACGCTACCGCGAATTTTCAAATTTAAGCTGCTGATAAATGAAACTGATAGCTATGTAGTTGCTTGGTAAGTATATATAAAACTTTATTTGATCATAAGAATGTCATTTTTCCAGGCCAACAACTGTATCAATTGTATACATTAAAAATAACAGTGGACCAAAAACACTACCCTTTGGAACTCCAGACAAAATAGGTCTTGGTTTGCTAAAGACCCCATTAAGAGCAACTTGTTGCTTCCTACCTATAAGGGAATCTTGAAGTAATTCTAAAACATATCCATCCACTCCAAGATTCTGAAGTTTATAAACAAGTGCCTTGTAATTTACTTTTAAGTACTATGCACTCAAAACAATAATCAAGGTTCTCTTATAAATGGCATGTCAAGTCTAAAAGAGCATTGTAGATACTTAGATTCCACATATTTATGTAGTGGCTTAAAAATAAGTATTCCTGTAACTTTGGAGAGCACAGGGAGAATAGAAATTGGCCTGTAGTTACTGCAGTCTGCAGATATGCCATTTTTTGGGACGGGCACTGTATCACTAATCTTGTGCTCAACTGCAAAGATACTACGTGGACATGAAAATCTATAGTCTGCTAATCTTGGGAGACAACACACTAGAAACTTTTTCAAAAAATAAAGGCAAGTAACCATCAGGATTTTCTCCACCCCAGCTACCAAGATTATCCAGAATTTTCTTAACATCCGTAGGGGGAAGTGAAATTTGATAAGAATAGGTTCAGGATGGCAAGTATCTTAGAGAGGGACATCCTCAGCTGGTTGCTTAGCTTCAAAAGCTCGATGAAGCACAGTTCAGGCTTTTCCCTAGGTCTAGTAACCAATCTACCATCTGCCAGTAGTGGTGGATTTGAAGACGAGCCTGACCCAAAGATAGATGCCAATTTGGTCCACCACTATGAGGCTGAGTAATTCCTTCAAGTTTCCTCTTCAAAAAATTATTGTAATTTCTCTTGGCTGTATGGTCAAGTTCTATTCACAGCACGGTGAGACTCAACAAAAATGGTGTCATTTTCATTTGAATGATTTTGTCTCCATGTGTTGAATTTGGTCCGTTTGTCATGGTAAGCTCATGTTTTTACATGTCATCAAACCATGGCTGGTCATTTGTCCTGAATTTGATGACCTTTCCAGGGACACAACTTATTAAAATAGCCATTAGCATTTCATTTAACTTTTTGGGACCAGGATCTGATATAGCATCTGAAATATTAAGTCCCAGACAAGCTTCAGTAATGTGATCCCAGTTGGCTCTAGATTTCAGCCAGACCATTTTTCTACTGGTGGCATTAGGAATATACCAGTTGACGTTAGGAATATACCAATTGATAGATATGTCCATCTCAATGGTGCAGTGACCAGAAGTTCCTATATACAGTATTCTCAGAACTTGGACTTCACGGTAACTGGAACATCTATGAATATAAGGTCTAATATATTACAGTACCATAAATATGCATGGGTTCCTTAGTTAGCTGGACAAAATCAGAGGACACACAGAACTCAAGAGCAGACTGGCCATGTTGATGTATGGAATTTGAATTTAGACACTAGCTGTGCTCTGCATTAGTCACCAGAAATAATGAAGCTTTTGAGTCCAATGACTACGCCATACTAATCCTTTCCAAGAGACGGTCAAATGTAGAATCATTGATATTTGGGTTGCAGTAGACCGCAGATATACTGTATAAACGTTGTAGAACTGAAAATTTTAAAACAAGGAATGGCATGGCAAACTACTCCAAATTTTTCTGATGATAGATAGGTCGTATGGACTTAGTGTATACAGCCATACCTTGCACATGTGGGATGTTATGGTGATAAATAAAGTCAGGCCATCAAACCCTGGGATGAAAAACTCAACCTTTGGCTTCTTATTACTATTTGCAAGAGTTTCAGACAAAGACATCAAATCATAATTATGGGCACAATCAACCTTTGGCATATTACTATTTGCAAGAGTTTCAGACAAAGACATCAAATCATAATTATGGGCACAATCAACCTTTGGCTTCTTATTACTATTTGCAAGAGTTTCAGACAAAGACATCAAACATCAAATCAATAATTACTATTTGCAAGAGTTTCAGGACATCAAATCATAATTATGGGCACAATCAACCTCTGGCTTCTAATTACTATTTGCAAGAGTTTCAGACAAAGACATCAAATCATAATTATGGGCACAACTCAGGAGATGAAGAAAATTTGACCTTAAGCCCAAATACTTAAGTAAAGTACATTACTCTGCAATTTTTCTTAGTGTAATGAGTAACAGGCCCAGGGTTCAACTTGATGTCTCCTGAAAGAATGAAGATTAAAAAAAAATCAGTAGCAAAACTAATAAAGAGACTCATAACAACAGTAACATAAAAATCAAGAGAATAGTAAACAATAACACCATCAACAACAACAGTATTTACATTATTTACAAAAATTCCATTGAAAGTATACAGTAAATAAACCTGACCATATGTCACTGAAAAGAAAGAGCTGGAAGCAACTAGTCGACAAGGTGGGGCCGGAACACCTTTTAAGGTAAATAAGAAACCAGCCAGGTTTGCCACAACAACACGGGAGGACAGTCAGGATAGATTAGAAATTATAAAAAGCTCAGAAGGAAAAGATTAGGCTAAGATGTAGGCACTTTGCTGATAATCCATCAAGCAACTTTTTCTTTATTAGCCTGTTCCACACACTTTTCGAAAAGACAGGAAAGTGAACAGAAAAGAGGGAAAATGCCTGATTGTACCCTCAAGCAAGGGAACTCAAACTAAAGACCATGGAAGGCCACGGTACAATGACTAAGGCATAGTCCAAGGTTGGAGAACGAGGTTTGTATTCTGAGTAATCTCCTCTTAGAAGGGTTGCCTACCAAAGCTGAAGGATCCCTTCTACCTACTGGTTTAATTTTGGAGTGTTCTTCTTCTAAAAGAGTTGCCTGGCAAGGCTTAAAGAGTCTTTTCTACCCTAACTCGTGTAGGCTGGGACGTCACTGAGAAATGAATGTTGCTAAGAAAAGTCTTATTAACCCAGTACCTGCCAGTAAGAACCCTACTGCTTGTAAACCTCATTGGCAGTAATCTGCCCCTCCAAAAATAATGGCAAAATCCACAACCTATTTTTCATCTTTCGAACCAGATATGGGATAATGAGGGTGAGGGGAAAGGCCTTTTGAAGGGAGGTCAAAATAAGAGACTGTACAAGATTTTAAAGAAGGTGGAGATCAGCAGGAGGTGAAAGGTTGAGAGAAGTCAGATCTGTAAAAAGAGCTTTTAATACACATGCTGACAAGTCTGTTAAGTTTAGATGCCTGTGTTTAAGCAAGTTTGCATGATTGTAGGCAGTGCCCATTTTGTAGTGAAGTCCAAAACTGAATGTTATTGTAGGGGTCAGTTGCGCTGGGAAAACAAGTTCATTATCTGATTTTTGTGATCAACTTGCCATAACCAATAAGTGATTTTCTTTTTGCTGTACCAAGTAATATTAGTACTGTATTGAATTATCTTTTTTCAGGTATAATTTTGACTTTTGTATCAGAATGGATGATTCCAGTAGAAAACAACTTAAAAAGCAAAGTTCCAAGACCTCTTTGGAACAAAGCTTGAAGATGATACCACCCCCACAGCAGGCACCAATTACAATTTATCCTGGACCTTCTTCTAGTTTGGCTGCATTGTCAAAGGTAGTATAACTTAACACTGTTAAGAGTCTTCTTACTTTTGTTGGCTCACTTCATTTTACTCCTGTCTGTAGCTGCTAAATTGCCAGTATACGATTATTATATGATTAACATATATTAATGTATTTTCCAGCATCAAAGGTGCTAATATTTTCTTGAATTAAGTCTTGGAAACTTACCATGCATCCTAGAGGGCAAAGGCTGCATTTGTCATTCTGTAGGCCTATCAAAACCTGAGAAGAACGTTATCTTTGCTAGACATTCATCAGAATTCCTTTATATATGTTTTCTGAATGAAGCATATAAATTATGGTTAAAGTATATACTGTAAAACAAAAAATATGCTTAGTCATAAAGATTCACTTGGGATTGGCAGACTACTGTTGGAAGTCAGTAACTGGATGGTAACTTAAATGTTTTATATCACTATACCATTATTAGCGAGCAAAAATAAAATTGTATGTTAAATGGACTTACGAGTAAATATAGAAAGACTATCATAATCAAATGTTCATTTGGTACTTTTACTAAATTCAAGGGGAGTGCTGACTCCATAAGACCCCATTATAAAGTAAGTGCTTCTAGCCACCGATGAATGAAGGGATTTGCTTCAAATTTTTATCACTTATTCTTCAACCAATAATGAAAATTCTGAAAAAGGGAAATTTAGAAATTTGACTTCTAAGTTTTTTTTTTTTTTTTTTGCATTAAAAAATTTTTTTTAACTTAAAAAATATGCAAAAAAAAAAGTTTCACTCAAAAATTATTTTCCCGAGTACAAAATCAAGATATATAGTGACCCTGGTAGTTGTGACACCAGATAAACCACAATTAATCAATCAGTTATGCTACACTCTGTAAAAGTTTCATCGAATTTAGTATGGTCTTCTTGGAGTTATAAGCATTTATTTTTGAAAAAACTAAGTTTTGAGAAAAAAGCAAAAAAAAATTATGCTAATTTTGTAATAACTATGAACCTATGACAGTTAGAAGGCTAATTTTTGCACTAAAACTATTTTGTCATACAGGTTGAGCATCACTAATCCGGCAATCAGTAGTCCGGAACAATCAGTAATCCGGCACAAATTTCGGCTACAGTAATTTCTGTTTCTGCACTAATTTTCAAATTTCCCTTGTCGCTGCGCTAACTCGCTCGCTGGCCGCTTCGATTTGGTGGCACAGTGTGCTGCCTCAACAAACTGGAGGTGTTTGTAAACACAGGCATGCTTTTGCTGTTCCATTTTTTACATTTATTATTGTCTTTTGGCCTACGCTATGGTAGATCGTATAGGCTACATATACGGTGGCCTAGCCTACATTATACTAAACTCTATTCACATATTAACAGTATTATACAAACATCAACATAACGAATGTGCATCTTTTTCATGGATCTTTTAAAAAGTTATGCTTTACTACATCGTATCCAATTGCGTATATTCTCATATTGCTTTTTTATTATAAATTGCGATCAATGTTTTGTTTGAATTGATAACGCGGTGTTTATTTCGCCGCATTTAACTCAGTTCAGAGAGCTTTTCTTGCTTCTAGTAAGCGTAAATGAATAGATACTTTTTTTATTTGGGATAAGGATATTTTTCGTTATACGAAATGTTTTTAAATCGAAATATAACTTAAATACGTTTCGTTGTGAAATTAATTTAGCTATTTTTTTCGTTAATATGTGACGTTGGCGGGAATTGCGGCTGGCCGTTTTGAGGGCATGTTTGTTTTGTGTAAGAAAAAGGTCAAGATTCCGTTCACTATTTTCTCTTGATTTCATCATAATACGAGCTTTACGTGTTTATCTTTTATCGGCGTGAAAACAGCAGTAATTTGTATTCTTTTATGCCCAGTAGTTTTGATTAAAATACATTCTCTCCAATTATATTTACGGTCAAGTTTCATCCATGTTGCCGATGCACAATAATCTATAGTCACTAGCAGCTTGAACATTGCTTCCTCAGCTTCAGCTACAAATTGCAGCATAAAGTTACTGCAGCAGTATATTTCCTTGCCGATCTTTTCTCTAAAGCAAATGAGGGTATAGTGTAAAAAATATATCAGTCCTATTGTACTGTACTTAACGTCATTTGTAACATAACTACAGTAATTGTTTAACCATTCGATGGTTGAAATACAAGCATAACAGTTGTTATCCGGGACGATTATTAGCAAAACAACAGTTTCCCATTCGGTTGTTTATGGCGATGCACGCATTCAATGCAAGAGTATAACGTTACTAACAATACTTTTATCATTCTCTTTTACCTTTTTAACTAGCAGATGGAATAAAGAGATGGAGGAAAAGAAGTTGGTCTCTCTCGCTGCCTGCGCATCATAAAAATAAAAATATTTCCTAAATATTTTCGTATCGGTATTAATTGCTAACCCCATCGTAAACTCGAAATATCGTAAGTCGAATTATAAGTAACTCAAGCACTACCTGTATTTGACAATTGTCTTTTCTTTATTAACCAACTTGTACTGATTTATGGGATATTTTAATTCTAGGATGAGGTGCTTAGCTACTGGGTTTTGTGTATTCTAGCCTATTAAATGGTTAATCCGGCAAAATGGCTAATCCGGCACCCTCTAGGTCCCAGTGATGCGGATTAGTGATGACCAACCTGATTAGTATACTGTAATCAGATGAATAAAACTCTGTATAAGAATATATATATGAAATTTTTGCCCGTGATTTTATACAATATATAGTATACTGTAATCAGATGAATCAAGATAAAGTATGCTCTCTCTTGATTTATGTTTTACCTAAAATATATTCTTCAAGCATTTTATGATTTCGGCATATTATTTTGAAGCCATGATTATATATATATATATATATATATATATATATATATACATATATATATATATATATATATATATATATATATATATATATATATATATATGTATGTATAAATATATTTGTATATATATATATACACATACATACCATATATTTCCGAGTATAAGACAACCTTTAAATCATAAAATTCACCCTTAAAAATTGGGGGTCGTCTAATACTACCATTCTAAAAATCAAACTTTGAATTCTAAGTGAACTTTATCGGTAGGCTAGCCTTGGCCTCGGTGCAATAACCACCAACATACATGAAAAGATTCACATTATGAAAAAACTGATAATAAAGGTAATAAAACCATTTTTACCTTATATATTATTGGCATATCTTCATAATGAATAGCCTATTTGAGAAATGATTCCATATCAATGAAATCAACTATTATCTGTGCAAGACCAGCTGACAAAATGTAGCTTAAATATCGAGTTATGGTTGCGCTCACAGCAACCTTTATCATTTAGTAACATAGTGTAATTACGGTAGTAATAACATTTAGGATAACATAATAAGTACAGTAAATCCCCTGTATTTGCTGTCTCACTATTCACGGACTCATGTATTCGTGGATTTCTCTGTGGAACGTATCTACCCATTATTCCCGGAAAATTTGCCCATTTGCGGTATTTTTCAGAGAAATATTCACCAATTACTGTATTTTCATATAATTTTCGTGACTAAATGCACTTTTTGTGATAAAACTATTAAAATACTCGGGTATAAGCATTTTTAGAGGGTTTTTCTTGTGTTTAAGCTATTAAAATAGGGAGTTCTAAGTGTTTTTAGAGGGGTTTTAAGTATTTGCTGATTTTAGCTATCCCCTGCGAATACGGGGGTTTTACTGTACTCATTTTTCATTAAAAATTCATATTGCAATACACTCCCTGAACACCTGAATTAGCCCTGGTCACCCACCAGCCCGAACTGCATCCCCATAGCTTTTACCCACTAAGTGGGTAATTAACTGTCAGCATTTCCCAAAGCTTACAGGAAAATCTTGTCAAATGAGTTACCTGAAGTACCGTTGGCAACACTGCTGCAAGTCCCGGCCGAGTGAGGCCAAGATCCCCAATTGCTTTTTGTTCGCCATGCTCTGTGGATGTGTCCCACATCAGATGAACTTTTGGTCATTTAGCCCGACCCCCATTCAAGATTTTCGACATCAGATCACGATTTGGACTGTTTTCAATGCATTTTCTCCTGGATGGATACTTTATTGATGGGATTTGAAACTTCTCTCCCAATTTTGACTTTGGGATTGGTACTTTGGACTCGATTGGATAAGTCAAACAAGAAGACATCCCCGTCTGCTAGTGCCAATACTTCAACTTTGTTTACATCTTCGATGACGGAGCCTTCTACTGCTGGAGATGCTGACGCTCATCGGCCCTACACGTCCTGCAGGCGTAGGATGAGTACCCTCAAACACGATCGACATTCTGTTTGTATTTTATGTAGGGAAATGCAGTGTAGTATCAGTCAGATAGGCAGCGAGTCTTGGTCGATAGATCAGATGGAAGAATTATTAAAAAAGTTAGAGGACAAGTTACTAGCTGAGTATGTCTAGTCGATTTTCTAGCTTTATGACTAAATTAACGGAAACTAGAGATAAGGATAGTAGTAATAGTGTTGTTGATACTAATCGTTCTTTTTCAGCCCATCTGCCTGTTCCAGAACCAGCCCTAACGGGTGCTAGGGGTCATGGAGAACCGCAAACCTTAAAGGTAGGATCTGCCGGCCCCCCGGTGTGGAGCAGGCAGTGCTGGCAGCAGATTTTCCCCCTTCCTTCTAAAAGCGTAAGTTCTAAGGTGGATTTAGAATTGGGAATCACTCAGAAGAGTAGGAATTCTAATTTAGGAAGCATTCAGGAAGAGTAGTTGAACGTGCAGTCTTCTTTGGGTTCAGGGTTTGGTTGGGGTCGCTAATGTTTAGGTCTCTCACTTAGATCAATCGTCGGTTTTATTTCCTGCTTTGTGCTCTGTGCAACAAAGGTTCCAGATCCGTTGAGGGTCTTTCAGAGTTGGTTTCTGATGTTTCTGGTTCTGAAATTTTGTTTTTCCTTGAATACTCCTTCTTCGAAGGTTCCTTTTCTTTCAAGGGTTAAAATTTCTTTCGTCTTGCGATGGAGGTAATTCTGGCCATCGAATTTTCCAATATTCATGATCATGTCTTAAAGAATTTTCTGATTTTGACAATGTCTATCAAGATTAGCAGGGGCAGGGGGAACAGAACCAGCCTGTTTTCTTTGAAATCTATGGCCTCTTCGGCTGCTACGAAATTTTCCCATTTTTCCCCATTTTCTTCTAAGACTTCTTCCATTGCCCTTCTCAATCTTCTTTTGGTCCGCTCTTCGGAGTCTTTGTGGCTCATCCTGTTTTCTTGGCTTTTAACTCAGCAGAGCAAAGGCTTTCTTGGTTCAACTCTGTATTTTAGAGCTTCAATGGCTCCCTCTCTCTCTTCGGGGTTAAGGGAAGGGGTATTTTTTATGGATCCGTCGTCTTTATCACCTTTTGCGAATCCTGTAGTTTCTCAGGCATCCGGTCTAGTTGCTTCTCAGGTGTTTGCGGAAGCGTCAGCAACTCCTTATTTCATTCTTTACGGGTTCCTAACCGTAATGTATCCTTCGCGATTCTTACGGATGCTATACCAGTCGGCGATTCGCCAGCGTTCAGTGTATCAGCACCGATAGTTTCCGCGGCCTCTCCATTCTCAAGGATAGTTGGTAATTTACCTTCTTCTGTTACCTTCGGTTCGGTACCTCATAACTTCCCCTTCGATACTCCTTTGAGTTCGGTCCAGTTAGGACCTTCTCCATCTGTCCAACGTCGGCGTTAGGCGCTCCCGTGGTTACTCCGAGTGTGGATTCTTCCTTCTTCCCTCCTTCGGCTTCTTCTTTCTCAACTTTCCGGCAGGTTTCTTTGTCCTTCCGTCTAGGCATCCATGTAGGTTCGGGGTTGATTCTGGGTCTTCAGTTCCGGATTCCCATTCTCATGCGGTTTTGATACATCCAGATTTGAGTGGTTCGGGTGTTGCGGCCTCTTCGCTCTCAGGAGTGGGTGTGGCCGGCCCAGATGTTGCGTATCCCTGTTGGGCGGTGCAGGGTTTGCGCAACCTACTTTGGTGCCTCCAGTATGTTCACAATTGATATGTCAGGTGTCTGTTCCTGTTCCGGCTCGGTCGGATCAGTCCGACAATCCTCCAGCTCAGTCGGACCAGTCCGACAATCCTCCAGCTCGGTCGGATCAGTCCGACAATCCTCCGGCTCGGTTGGACCAGTCCGACAATCCTCCGGCTCGGTTGGACCAGTCCAACAATCCTCCAGCTTGGTCGGACCAGTCCAACAAGGATTGTTCATTTGAAGAAGAGGATCCGGTACCGGATATTAGTTCTCCTTCAGCTATAAGAACGATTATAAGCGGATGGTAGACTTCATCCTCACTTATCCTCAATCCAAGGTTACAGAGGAGCCTACACTACCAAATCAAACAATGTTCGAGTCGCTATATGCGACAGAACCGGTAGTTGCTCAATCATCAAAGCATCTGGTCTGCTTTGGCCGTGTCAGGCAGGCATTAGGGGAGGCAGACGTATGTTAGTGGCTTTGATAGGGTTGAGTAAGCAGGATTCAACCTTGCTTCCTATTCAGGAGGGGTTTTAACAAGGTAGCAGATAACCCTTCTGCAGGTGTCAGGGTTCCTCTCAACGTATCTGTTGAGGCTCTTCTCTCTCGGGTTCCTTCGTCAATTGTTTGGTCTCAGTTTCATCTAAGGAGGCTTGTATCTTGGAGGACACCTTTTGCAGCCATCTGGAGGCCTTGTCCTCTCTATGTGGATGTGTCCAGGTTGATAGGGTTTTCTCAAACAAGATGGATATACTCCCTCCAGTCCGGTACTGCATGACACCTCATCACTTCGATGTCAGTGGGGCTGGCATACCAGGTTAACATTTCGCCTGACTGTACAACGTTCTTTGCCAGAAGAGGAGGGACTTCTTTTAAAGCTTCCGCCTCACTATCCGGACATCCAGAGAGGGTTCTGTTGAGGCCGCCTTTGCGCTCTGCAACAGTCTTTTAGGGAGGAGGATGTCTCCTCCACGATCAATTTCATGTGGCCGTCGTCAGCAGTAGCGTCACAGCAAGCTATGATTAGTGTGGCTCCTCTGGGTTCAAGGGATGTTGCCAGTATAACGAACTTGTTGTTTCTAACTCATGTCTCCAATGTCGGCAATTATGCATCGTCGAGGGTACAAAATGTTGAAGTAGAAGTGTTCCTGTCCAACAGGGAACAGCCGGTTAATGAGAGACTGTCGAGACGTAGTCGCATGGCTCCAGCATCGAATATTCTTTCTCATGCTGTAGATTTGCGACGGGCAAGGGGGCTCTCGAACGAGGGGAAATCATTCCCCCGTTTGACTCTAAATGTCTCTCTGTCCTCTTTTTCTTCTACTCCTTTTTTACTTCTTCCCCCAGCTTATTTTTAGTTCTCTTCCATCTTCCTATCCACCCGCTATGACTACCACTTCTATATATATGTATGTGTGTGTATATGTATGTGTATATATATCTGTATAATATATATATCTTTTATCACACCATATTTATATATATATTTTATCACATCAGATTTACGCTACCTCAGAATATCCGATGGTCTTATCACAGAAGGGGAATTTATATGCGATAAATGGAGTACGGGACACGAACCCTCCCACAGACCTATTCAGCTACTCCAGTTGACGTTACCACAAATAAATTCCCCTTCTGATAATTCTCCATTGGAGATATTCCTGAGGTAATATCTGATTCAATTACCTCGGGAATATCTCCGATGGAGAATTATCACATATATATAATATATATAGGGAATTTATATATATATATATAAATGGATTATAATATATATATACATATATAATATATATCGGCACAGACCTATTCAGCTACTCCAGTTGGCGTTACCAGGTGGTATACCATAATATCCATTTATATATATATCTTATATATGAAAAATTAAAACACTATTTAAAATTTGAAACCTTCATGTTTTTGTATATGATAATTCTCCATATTCTACCAGTGAACAGGGCACAGAAACAAGTGCCCGAAATATATGGTTTCAACGTTTAAATAGTGTTTTATGGGCCTTCTTATTTTTGATATTACACTGTAGTATTACAGGAAAAGACATTCATATATATATATATATATATATATATATATATATATATATATATATATATATATATATATATATATATATATATATATAATATATATATATATATATATATATATATATATATATAATATATATATAATATACATATATATATATATATATATATATATATATATATATATATATATAATATATATATATATATATATATATATATATATATATATATATATATATATATATATATATATATATATATATATATATATATATATATATATATATATATATATATATATATATATATATATATATATATATATATATATATGATATATATATATATATATATATATATATATATATATATATATATATATATATATATATATATATGTTGTCGGACCCTATTTCTTTCCTTCAAAGGGCCCAACACTAAGGTAAAGTGTCCGGGCTAGGGCATGTGGTAATTATTGTAAGTAGGAACAAGTGGCTCTTTAAAAACAGTTATTAAATTATAAATTACTGAGATGAAAGGGAAAATGATTAATTGTTCCCGTTTCTTCTTTATTTGTGATTTTTGTCTTACAGTTCCACCTATAGTTCTTAACTGTTTCTTAATGGTTCGAGACTTTAAGATAATGGTTTCGAGAGACTTAACGAATTAGATTACGGGGACTATTGTTTGAGAGAGTCTTTCTTCACTAAAACACTTCTCTTTGTCTTTTCTGCTTCCCACACTTCGGAATAGTTCTCTCTCTCTATCTTCCCACTCTGCGACTTTTCTCTCTGTCTCTCTCTTTTCTCTCCCCGACCTTTTCTCCCGTCTCCTTTCCTGTATGCCTGTCCTTATATCTCCCATTTTCCCTTGTGTCAACCATGACGTCATATTCTGGGCAGGTACTGCTTTTCTGAGGCACCTCCTCCACTTGCTTCATTCCAACTTTTGGAGGTGTGTTTTAAGGAATTCCTGTTGATTATTGGGTAGTTACTCCTTGTAGGACGTCCCTAGGTCTCTGGCACTGATGGCATTTGATTGGCCAAAACATCTAGGCTTGACCTGTGGGTGTGGCTTATTTCCTTGGGCTATCCTCGAAGTCAAGGGGGGTGAGGTGTTTTTCCCACACTCTACTAACCATAAGGTTCCTTCGCAGGACCCTCGTGCCCCTCGAAGTAGGTTCCTTCACGTTGTGAGGGGGTAAGGGGCCCTGGCTTTTCTTCTTCGTTCTTATGAAGAATAAGAGCCCGGGCCCTGACGGATCACCTACAAACCTTTCGATTTAAATAGCGTGGATATTTTCACTTTCGCACAAATTTCTTGGACCTGGTAAATAGGAAAAGGTATCATAGCTGGGATTGGGTTTATATCCGAAGCTAAATAGTGAGAACTGTGGCAGGACCATCAACTGCCCGATAATGTTCGGACCTGAGTTTTCAGTGGAACTATTCTACGGGACTGGACCACGGATTCCAGGGGTCTAGTTCTGGGAATAGGACTCTCGGCATTCTGTCCGGTTTGCCCATAATGTGATTAGGGTGGGGATGATTGTATTCTAGTAATGCTCTCAGTCCTATCAAGCAGGTTGGCTTACACTTGAGCCACTCTAATCATGTTGTGCCATCCCCTTTGGGGTAGGGTAGGGATGCGGACATTTGGGAGTCGGTTCTCACTTGTGCCATTAGTGGAGGAATGAACTCCATGAAAGGCTGATGATATCTTTTTAAGGTTTTCAGGTTTTTTTTTTCTCCTCCCTCAAATCTTTATGCAAAGTGAAAATAAAGATTGAGTACCCTGGGCCCTTTGATGGTAGTGACTCGGCACAGATGACGACCGATGGAACCTCTTGTAACAACCTTTTTTTGGAAAAAACAATAAAGAATCCAAATATAATCACACTGGAACCTTATCCAGTACACAACAAATAAAAAAAAAGTAAATATCGTCTTGACCCAACCTTGACTCACTTCGACTCCCTCTTTGGGAGTGGAAGTTGGTCAAGGTTTCTAACCATGGAAACAGAACAGCAAATCTCAGCCCTAAAGTTAGAAAACTTCTTATTAAAAAGACACTCAACGACAGAAATGTCGTTTAGACAAATAAAAATGAAGACGTGGCTTATAGAAGCCACAACAAAAAACCAGTCTGAGGACTATCTATCAATAAAAAGTGTTGACAATGTAAATGTAAAAGTAAAGAAGCATGACACTATGAACAGCATTCGGGGTACTATTGTGCTTCCTGAAAATAATGACGAACTGGTTGACAAAAATATACTGTTGGACTCTCTTAAAATGAGATATACCAAAATCCAAGACTGTGAGGTATATATAATACCAAGTAAACAAAATAATAAAGCATTAAGAATTGCAAAAATAAAATTTGAGGGTCAAGAGTTACCTCAAAAAATAAAAATTTTGGGTCAAAATAGAGAATTGAGACCTTATGTTCCCAAACCGCTACAATGTCAAAATTGTAGTAAGTATGGACACACAAAGAAAAACTGTCGTAATGAACCTGTATGTGCTTATTGTGGATCTGACGAACATGACACACAATGGAAATGTAGTGAACCAAAATGTGTAAACTGTGGACAGGATCATCATGCTAGGTCCAAGGAGTGTGTGTACTACATATACAATACAGAGTTGAAAATGTTGCAAGAATGAACAGGGATGTAATCAGAGAGGCTAAATTGGAATTAAAAGTGAGAGGAATGCAAGATCCATCTAAGAAACATTCATATTCCTCAATAACAAGAGCAAAAAATGAAGCAAAAATGGAAACAGATAGAAATAGCAGAGCACAGAAAAGTAAATCTCAAGAAAAAATTAATAATTTAGAAATAAAAAATAAAATTGTAAAAAATAAAGAAACAGGTACAAATGAGATGGATAATATTTTGTCCAATTCATTTGAAATATTAATGCAGATAGAAACACAGGAGGATGCTGCTACTAAAGTGACAGAAGAGGGTAGAGATAGACAGGAAATTAAAGATAAAAAAAGGCCTTTGGAGAGAACACCACCCAAAACGAAGAAACCAACTATTATTAGAGAAACATCAGTTAAACCAAAGATAAAGGAGATGAAAAAGGAACAAAAACAAAAACAAGCTAAGAATATACCTTTATCTCCTAAAATAATAATAGAACCTATGAAGGCAAATGTCGAGAACACTGAAGAAGTGAAAGAGAATCATACCATAGATGATAATGATTATGTCAAGGGAGAAGAGCTTACTCCTTCTCCAGTAATTGGAACAAGAGCAAATGAAAAGAGAAATACACATGATAATACTTGTGGATGTAATGATTGTTTCATTGAATTATGCAATAACAACAAAAGCATAACAAGAGATGGTTTAGCAAACATTATAATAAATTTTATGAAATATAGAAAAAAAGAAAACACAGATTTGAGCAACCATGAAAAAGGGTGCATGTGCATTGAGCACTTAGTCTATTATAAGGAAAAACAGATGAATGTCGTGAGTAAATTATTAGAAAAATTCCAAATTGATAATACAAAAAAAGAGAGTAAAACCCTACCGCTATAAAAAATATTTTCAATAGTTATATTATACAATGGAACGTAAATGGTCTACAGACCAGATTACACCTAGGAGAAATACAACGGTTATTAAAGAATATGAACCAATGATATTATGTTTGCAACATGTCAACAAAACAATATTAACGATAGGTAAATATACCCTAGCATCTGCATCAAGAGAGGAAGAGGAAATTTAGGTACTGCTATATATGTACATAACAAAGTATGTTATGACAAAGTACCTGTAAAATTTACTGATCTGCAAACGTCGAAGTATTAGAATATGAATAAAAAACGATAATTATGTCATTCATAATTTGTACAATCAACCTAATAAAAATTATGACGTTGACAAAATCAAAGAATTACTTAATAATACTAAGGAACCAACGTTAATAGTAGGTGATTTTAATGCCCACAACCCAATGTGGGACTGTAGTTGTACAGAATCAAATAGAGCAGGAATTAAAATAGAGAATTCATAGATTCATATGACATGTGCTGTATAAATGATGATTTGAAATCAGCACATATTTTTCTAAAACACATGGAACATATTCCTCAATTGACCTAACTCTAAGTACAGCAGACATAGTAGACAGATTGGACTGGAATACGGTAGATGACTTGCATACAAGTGATCATTTCCCCATATTAATTTCTTTATTACAAAATAACCCCACCAAACATGCCCTCGATATAACATTTATAAAGCAGATTGGGAACAATATGAATTCCACACCAGGAATATCCCACCATTTGAATATTTGAAAGACCATAATGAAACTAATGAATTTCTTGTTGATTTCATTACAAATGCTGCTGATAAAGCAATACCAAAATCCAAATCTCATCCGACAAAACACAAAGTCCCATGGTGGTCTGAAAAACTAACAGAATTAATAAAAATAAAACACCAAATTGGAAGACGACTAAATAATTTGAATAGAAAATTCAGTAAATTAAACAAAACGTTACCAATATTAGAAGGAACCTTACAAAACCTGACTATATTATTATTAGAAATTGATACATTAAAACCTCTGTATAATAAAATATCTGCAAAGTTTAAAAGAGAAGTAATACAAGGAAGAATCATTTCATGGAAAAATTATGTATCAGATCTCTCTAAAAATACTCCCATACAAAAAATATGGGAAAAATTCAGGAAAATAAATGGTACCCATGTTAAACCACCTAGACATGCCATAATAAAAGATGGGAAAAGAATACTTGATCCTAAAGAAATTAGTAATGTAATAGGTGAAAATTTAGCAAAAGTAAGTAGCAACAAAAATTTAGATGAGCATTTTCCGCACAAAGAAAAAATAATATAGAATTAATAACAATAAATTTTGAAACAGTTAGTAGAAGATATATATTATAATAGAAAATTTAGTATGGAAGAGCTAGAATTTGCTCTGTTGAACAGCAATAAATCTGCCCCTGGAGGTGACAATATTTGTTTTGAAATGATGTGCCATTTAGCACCTTTGGCAAAGACATACTTGTTAGAGTTTTATAACCACTTATGGCTTAGAAATTTATTTCCTGATGAATGGCGTAAAGCTATAATTATTCCAATCCCCAAACCTGGAAAAGATCCCAGTAATGTAAGCAATTACAGACCAATTTCTTTAACAAGTTGTTTGTGCAAATTACTAGAGAAAATGGTAAATGCTCGACTAACATGGCACAATTGAGAAAATAAAATTTTAACTCCCACTCAGTTGGGTCACAGTGTAACAGATCTACATTAGATTCTCTCTGTAACTTAGAAGACCATATACGCCGAGGTTTTGAACGAAAACAAATTACTGTAGCTGTCTTTTTTGACATTGAAAAAGCATATGACACTACATGGAGGTATGCTATATTAAAAACTTTACAAAACAACAACATCTGTGGACATTTACCTAGGTTTATACAAAACTTTTTGACAAATCGCAGTTTTCAGGTGAGAATTGATGATGTTCTGTCTAGAACATTTCCTCTAGAAAATGGTGTTCCACAGGGAAGCGTCCTTAGTGGCACACTGTTTACGTTAGCAATTAATGATATCAGTAAAAATCTACCTACTGGTATTAAAAGTAACCTGTATATGGATGATTTTGCCATATATTATTCAGCATCTCGAATAAAACATGCAGAACGAATCATTAATAAAAGCATAGTAAAAATAGATGAATGGGCTTTATCTGTAGGCTTTAAATTTTCCATAGATAAAACCAAGCAATCATGTTTTATAAAAACAAAAAATGGAAAAAAGGAGAAGAAATAGACTTAAAAATCAGAAACCATAGTATACCAATTGGCCAAACAGCAAAATTTTTAGGATTAGTATTTGATACTCACATGAACTGGAAAGCCCACATAACATACATGAAATCAAAATGTAAAAGAGCATTAAACCTAATTAAAAAACTGTCGAACACTACTTGGGAGCTGATAGACATACCCTTACTTTATTGTATAAAGCAACAGTGCTGTCTATCGTTGATTATGGAAGTGAAATATATGGCTCGGCATCAGGATAACGCTGAAAATGGTAGACCCAATTCATAATGAGGGTCTTAGAATATGTTCAGGAGCTTTTCGATCATCACCAACATCTTCTTTACAAGTTGAATGTGGTGAACCACCTCTGTCTCTCCATAGAGAGCTAGTAACGATGAAGAGTGCTCTGAGAATTCAGACAAATGATTCTCCAACCAAAAATTATTTGGATTAAGAGATGTGTTTATAAACAATCATCCACCTTCTTTCCCAATTAGGGCTAGAAGATTGTTTGAGTCACTAAATATGTATATACAATTGCCTGTAATGTTAAAATTGCCTCCTCCTTGGACAATGAATAAAATGAGAATTTGTACACACTTGAAATATTTATCAAAAAATCATTCATATACTCCAGAATACCAAAGACAACATGCAGTAGAGCATATAATCCGAAAAAGGTCCACATTACGCAATATACACTGACGGATCTAAATCACAATACGGAGTGGGATATATAACGGTATCCCAAAACAAAACGTATCAGTTCTCTTTCCCAGACAAAGCCTCTGTATTTACAGCTGAGTTATGTGCAATAGTATCGGCCATAAAAATAATTAGAGAAGTCTCATATAATAATTTTTGTAATTTATAGCGACTCCAGAAGTGCTATAGAAGCTATTCAAAGCTATAATCCCAAAAATAATATTGTACAACATATAAAGTTCTCACTCCATAAATTGTATAATAAGGGAAAAAATATTGAAATATGTTGGATCCCTGCCCATGTAGGGATTAAGGAAATGAAGAGGCTGATAAAGCAGCTAAAGAAGCGGTCCACATGACAAGAACAAATGTAGACATCCCTATCAGTGACTATACAAAATATATAAAAACAGTCATTGTTAAAAAATGGCAAAATATATGGAATGAAGAACCTGAAAATAATAAATTAAAACAGATAAAATCCAGTGTTGGAAAATGGAATTCGTCATATCAAATAAGCACAAGTAATTCTGACACGTCTTCGAATCGGCCATACTCGTTTGACACATGGACACTTAATGAACAGTCCATGTGGCCCTCTTCCCAAATGCCCAGATTGCAATGTGCTGATAACAGTTAAGCATATAATGTGTGAATGTCCAAAATATAACCTGCAGCGATTATCAAATTTTGGAAATAGACCGATAGTAGAAATTTTGTCAGAATCTTCAACGTTCTCAATAGCACCCATTTTAATGTTCATGAGAAGCTGCAAATTAATTGGAAAAATATAAGAAAAAACAATCAGTCAGTATAATGAATTTTAAAACAAGTAAATTTTATGATTTTACTTAATTTATTTTAAATTTTAATGTACCTTTTTAGTGAGTATGTATGGAAGCATGATTTTAAATGTATTTATTGTGTGATTCCAGTATGAAAGTGTATGATTTTTTTACAGCTTTTAATTTCATTTTCATTTTCGTTTATCATCATTGACAAGTGACCTATTAGGTCCCAGTGCTAGGCTTCTAGCCTAGACTTGTCATTCCATCCTAATCCTTCGGGCCAGCCCTATGAGAGCTGATGGTCAGCTCAGTGGTCTGGTTAAACTATTTTAATAATAATAATAGGACCCTCGTGGATTTCGAAGGCACGGCCAGATGCAATTTCTGTTAGCGCCTCGTTAGTGGTGGTGTGTTCTTGAAGATATGGTTGGACACTTGTTTTGACAGGCTGGGAGATTTATTACTTTATGGTCCTTCGTACTGACCCAAAATGGAAATAGGATATTTCTACTTCAAAAAAGGGATTTTGACAAAGGAAAAATCTATTTTTGAGGAAGGTCCCGTGTCACCCGGTGAAATTCCATTACAGCACGAATTTCTAGGTATAATATGCTAGATATACCAGAGAAAAAGAGCTTTCAGGAAAGCTGGGGTTACTACCCCAGTCGAGCGTCTTCTCCAAGGAAGACGTCGGTATAACGAAGGGTGAGTGAAAGATCACTACCACGGAGACTTACTCGAAAGATCTCTCCTATCAAAACCCCCGAATAGAGCGGTGAGCCGTTACAGCCCCTACACCCAATACCCGCCAGGACGGCGACACCAGCGCCACCTACCTCATTCCATGCTAGCACTAACCCCAGACTTGGCATGTGCAAGAAAGGGGGAGCTATAGGTGAGTCAGGGAGGGTCACGGGTGACACGGGACCTTCCTCAGAAATAGATTTTTCCTTTGTCAAAATCCCTTTTCTGAGTTCAGTCCCGTGTCAGCCGGTGAAATAGTGACAGAGAATCATGCCAAGGCTGCAAACTACGAGGAAACAGGGTAATCTGAAGAAAAAAACATAAATTACGAAAGCAGTTTAATGAGGGAATCTCTTACATGTGAGAAGAACACTAAACCTAAGGCACATCAAAGACTTAAAATCAGTAAAGAGTAGGGGAAGTCCCCAGCACGACGGGGAAGGGGTCCCCAAAACCACTCAACACTACTAAAGCACAATATCACACGAAAATTGGATAGGTTCAACGGCACATACAATCTTAATTGGTATACACAATCTTAAAGCTACACACGCAAACTTAAGCTAAACACGTAAGAGATCAACCAATTGGTAAACAAAATATACAGTGCATATACATATATCTGGGGTACATGGAGCAAAATAAAAACCGCCCAGTACCCCACAAGAAAATACAATCGTAACATGTCAGATTACAGTTTCCAGTCAACAGAGACAATATACATCAATATGAGGAGCAAGGCAGTGAGGCATGATCAACCAGGAGGATAAGCAGAGAAGTAAATGAGGCAGGCGGGCGGGGGGGAAAGGAGGATAAGGATATGATTGGTTAAGGTGGGGAGATGACACTTCCCACAGCTATGGTAGAAAATTTCAGGGCTTGAGCGATTTTTAAATAGTGGCGTTTAAACACTAGAGGTGATTTCCAACCCGTGTATTTAGACAATTCTGAGAAATCCATATTATGAAAGTAATTAATGGAGGTAGCAACTGCTCGAATATCATGAACCTTAGGAACTGAATCTGGGTTGGCCTGTTTAATAAAATACAGAATTTGTTGTCATATACCATTCAGTGAAAGAGTACCACCTTTCTCCCTGATAAAAAGAGGACCCGACTTACTCTGTGGAGTTCTTAAAAGGTAAGATTTAAGTGTATAAACTGGACATAAAGACTGGTCTTGTGGAAGGGGCACCACCTTCCAAGGAGACCACCTGTCTTGTGGGTCTTCGTTTTTGGCTAAGAATCTAGGATCAGGGGGAAAGGAGGACCTCTCCGGAAGGGAGGAAGTTCACAAAATTATCACCTCTAGTGAGAGCCGACAGCTCTGAGATTCTAGCACCTGAAGCCAAGCTAATCAGAAATAAGGTCTTCCTTAACAGTTCCTGATAAGAGCATTAAAAGTTATCTATCTCTGATGCTAACTTAAGGACGTCATTGAGAAACCACGTAACAGAATGTGGGCGTGATACGGGTCTCAGACGAGCGCATGCTCTGGGGATGGATGAAAAATAGGAATCTGTAAGGTCGATTTTAAATCCGTATAGAAATACTTTCTTCAGGGCTGACTTGGCTGTGGTAATAGTGGCCGGAGCAAGGCCTTTTCAAACAGTGATCT
Organism: Macrobrachium rosenbergii; assembly: GCF_040412425.1. NCBI lineage: Eukaryota > Metazoa > Arthropoda > Malacostraca > Decapoda > Palaemonidae > Macrobrachium > Macrobrachium rosenbergii. The sequence continues at coordinate 49,869,583 of NC_089781.1, read as the reverse complement.
AAAGAAAGAGACTCCTAAATTAGTCGTCATGATTTTGGCTTCAGATGCTTTTAGGAAGGAGGCTAACTTTTTGACTGCTGAATCATACTGTCTAAGAGTAGAATCTCTTTTATCTGATTCAAGAAATAGAGTGTTGACAGGGTCAGTGTTTGCCCCTTTTTGGGCTGCGAATTTTATAAAGTCCATAAAACTAGGGCATTCTGAATTCTTGAGGAAGCTGACACAGTCTTGGTTTGTACTGTCTGGGTCAGTATGGGCTTGGGAATCCGAAGACTCCGCAATCCCAGTTCCTGAAGAAGAGGGAACCAATTGCTCTTTGGCCAATAGGGGGCTACTAGGGCTGGTTGACCTTTGAATGTCCTGAGTTTGTGTAATACTTTCAGCAGTAAATTTATTGGAGGGAACAGATAAATTTTCCCCCAATTGTTCCAATCTATTGTCATTGCGTCCGTGGCCTACGCCTGAGGGTCCAGGTTGGGGGCCACATAACAGGGGAGCTTGAAGTTGCTCTCCGTCGCGAACAGATCCACTTGGAGACCCGGAACCCGGGCGGCAAATCCATTTGAAAGAGATTCGGCGTCCAGGGACCACTCCGTCTCCAACGGAGTAGCCCTGGACAGGGAATCCGCCACCACGTTCCGCACCCCGCTAGGTGGGTAGCTGACAGGTGCCAGCCGTGCTTGTTGTTCGCCAGGGAGAAGATAGCAACCATTACTTGGTTTACTCGACCTGATTTGGAGCCGCCCCTGTTGATGCAATGAACTACCACTGCGCTGTCCAATACCAGCCTGATATGAATCCGGTTGGGGGGGCGGATTTTCTTTAAAGTTAGAAAGACCGCCATAGCTTCCAGGGTGTTTATATGGAACTGCTGAAACATTGTGGACCACGTCCCTTATACTTTTGTTTTGGAGAATATCCCCCCCAGCCGCTTAGGGAAGCGTCTGTGTGGACAACTAGTGCCGGAGGGGGAAATTGAAGCGGAACTGACTTGGAGAGGCCCCTGACTGTGGTCCAAGGCCGCAGTCTTGTTTTCAAGATTCGAGGGATGGAGAGACCTTGTCTCTGAGCTTGACATTGGCTCGACTCTGCCACACTCTGTTTATGTCTTTTAGTTTCGCTTTTAAGAGCAGGTCTGTCACTGAGGCAAATTGAAGGACCCAAGGACCCTTTCTTGGGATCGGCGGGATGCCGATTGATTTTTGAGAAATTTTCTGGTGAGAGATGCTATCTCCTTCCTCTTGGGAGGCGGGAGAGATAACGTGTGAGAAGACAGATCCCACTGGAGGCCCAGCCACTGAAACCGGGACTCCGGAGTCAGGCGGGACTTTTCTCTGTTCAGTTGAAAACCTAACGCGATTCCAGGAAGTTGATGACTATGGTCGTAGCCTTCTGACACTCTAGAACTGTTGGTGCCCAAATTATCCAATCGTCAGGTACGCTGCTAGGGATATCCCTCGGGACCGGCGTTGTTGAACTACCGTGTCCGCCAGCTTGGTGAATACCCTGGGCGCAATGTTTAGGCCGAAGGGCATGACCTTGAACGAGTAGGCTTGATTCCCGAGTCTGAAACCGAGGAACTGAGAGAAGTTCCGCGCAATCGGGACGTGATAATAAGCGTCTGAAAGATCGATAGAGGTGGTGACGGCTCCACGCGGAAGTAGAGTCCGTACCTGAGCTACTGTAAGCATGCGAAATTTGTCGCATTTTATGTAGAGATTTAGACGCGACAGATCCAGGATCACTCTTTGCTGATCTGAGTCTTTTTTGGGAACTGTGAATAACCTGCCTTGAAATTTTAGGTGCCTTACTTTCTTTATTGCTCGTTTGTTGAGCAATTCTGCCACATAATCTCGTAGGATTGATGAGGGTGGCTGGTAAAACCTGTTTGGAGGAGGAGGGTCCTTGATCCAGCTCCAACCCAGACCTTTGGACACAATACTGTGTGCCCAAGGGCTGAAGGTCCATTGGTCCCTGAACCAATACAGGCGACCACCTACCTGTGTTTTCTCAGTGGGAGGGAGCGGGTTTGTTCCCTCTGCCACGTCCAGGTTTTCCTCTTGGGGTGGTGTTCGCCTTTCCTCTGTGAGGGCCCTGCCTCTCCCCCCCTTGCGATCCTGTTAAGGCCGTGAAAGTAACCCCGGCCCTCATAGGTGGGGTTGTATGCTGGTGAAGTAACCACGAGGGCGCAGCAAGGGAATGAGCTGGTTGGACCAGCACATATTGTTGGGGGTGAGCTTTTGAGGTGGAGGGCTGTGCCACTGCCGAGACCGGGACGGCTTGAACTACCGTCTGCTGGTGGGGCCTCTTATGCCTCCTAAAACGTTTACCTCCTCTCGTCTGGGGGCCGCCAGATTCTGGGGTCTTGCGCTTGTAGGCGGAGATGCCCCAGCGAGAGCGCAGACTCTGGTTGGCCCTTGTAGCCTCAGTCATGACATTCGTAACCTCTTCTTCTGGGAAGAGGTTAGGTCCCCAGATCGAGCTCTTTTTACGAGCTTGTTAGGCTCGTGACGGATAGTAGCATTTGCGAAGATAAACTTTCTGCATTCCAGTCTGGCCATGATGAACTCAAACAGGTCAGACTGAAAGCCAGCTAACAGGGACTTAGCTAAGACCTGGAAAAAAGGCTCGTCCGCGCAGGAGACGGCAGTGGCTTCCGTGAGGCAGACGGAGTTCAGGGACCGGGCTAGCTTAGTCCGGGCATCAAACTCCGCCTTTAACAAAGATTCCGGCAGCTTGGGGAGTTCCTCACTAAACTGTGAGGAAGCACAGAGGGGGTCCAACTTCCCGACCGTGAAGGTGGACGGAGCATCCATCCAGAACTCATCACTTCCCGGGAACACCAGGGAAGTGGGGTCTGTTTCTCTCAGCTGCGGTAACGGATTACCATCAAAGCACGCTCGGGCCGTAGCCAGGGCGACTTTGTTCAAACAGGGAGTTGGTAAGTTGTCTCCCAGGGCAAACATAGTGAAGTTGCCCTTGAAAGGAGTCAACTTTGTGTTGTCTGCCTGCCACTCCGTCAGAGTGCGCAGGAGAGACGACTGAGCTTGGTCCCTAGGGATGATGACAGTCTCCCTGGGAACCTTATCAGAACGTATCCATGCTTCCTCTGTCAACCTTACGAAGCCTGGATACGGGGGCAAAAGATCGGCGGGGAAGAACTCCAACTCCTCCAACCGTCTCGTGCCAAGACCCTCAATAGTGAGTTTGCCATCGTGTTGGATGGCCCGGAGGGCGAAACGCCAAGGGTTACCAAGATCGAAAGGCGGGAGGTCCGCTGTGTCGGGAATGACATACTGGGGTTCGGCTGGGGGTGGATTAGCCATTCCCGCCAGCATGTTGTCATAAGTGGCAAACTTTTCGGATATCTTATTATCATAAGTGGCAAACTTTTCTGATATCTGATTGAATTTATTGTTGATATCCTCAGAGAATCTTTGAAACATCTGGTTCGCAAAAGCCTCCGCGTCAAAGGCAGGTTGGCGAGGAGGGCTTGGTTTTGCTGCCCTCTTACTCGCGCCTTTGCCGGAGGAACCAGACTTGCTCCCGGAGGCTACAGGTGCTGAGACCTTAGCCTTCGACGGGGGGAAAGGCGATGCTTTCTTGGAGGACGAGGACTTATAGCCCTTCGCCTTCCATGAAGTCTTCAACTTCAACTTGGGGATAGCTGATGGAGCTCTATCACCCAAGGAGGAAGACTTCCCAAAACCTGAAAATGAAGAAACAGAAGAAGCTGGGAATCAAAAGGGGCCCGCCCCAACAACCTCACCTACCTCGCTACCTACCCCTGGTCCTGTTCAGTAGCCATAGGTTCCAGGTCTAAGTCCAAGGCGGCGACGTCCTCTGAAACCTCAGCGTAGAGGATATCCACTTGGGGTGGCTGGGTCGCATCCCGGATCTGCTGGATGATGGGGGTGGCAAGATCTTCTGGCACTGCGGCCGCCACCTGTGCGCTGGGTAGAGCAGGTCCCTCAACTTCGCGTCGAGGACGTAGGGCTTCCCCGACGGAACATTCCTACCAAACCCAGCCACCCAGGCCCGGAGAGATTCCAAGGCCGACTTCTTAGAGGACTCGTCCGCCTGAAAGAAAGCCAGCAATTAGCTAAGGGCGAAAAAACAGTCCGGAAACCACATAAACAAAATTCAAAATGAGGAGCATAAACGGAGGAAGGTTGTCACTTACCGACTCATCCTGGATGGTTGCGCACAAGAGCGAAGCAAACCTCACAACCATCGGGTGCCAGACTACCAGATCTAAGCATCGAGCCGGACCGCACAACCAGCGTGGGTCCGGCACACTACGTGACCATAAGGTTGTTGCAGTGACGCGGTACACCCCGGCTCCTCACAGCGAACAGTCTGTAAGTGGAAAACGAACATGAACCTACCACTCTAAGCAATCTAAAGCCGGCAAGGCCGGGAATTTCAACTGCAGCCGGAATACTCCGGTGGAGAAGAAATACCTTATCATAAACTAGGCCAATAAGCTCTAAAATACACAGAGTGGAAGGCAAGACTTCCAGACCCGGAATACTCCGGGAATGAAAGGAATGAGACAACAGGAACTCGCCCAGGGGTTGCCAGTAAAATTAACGGCGGAAACCCGGGCGTAGGAACCGACTCATATATATAAAAATAAGGAGAGTACTCGAAGATAACACAGATATTTATATTTAAATACGTATATCATGAACAATAACATTAAACAAGTGACGGTATAAGGGCAAATGCTCGGAGACCGGAGGGATCCGCTCCCTTATATAAATAAATAAATCCTCTTCACTTACTTCCCGCCAGAGAAACAAGGTGGGCAAGATGCTCGTATAATCATAACATAAACCGGAGCAAGTATAATAACCCAGCCGAGTAACCCGACGGGGAGGGAGGAATGGGATAGAGTGTTCGAACACGTTCGAGCTACGAGTGAACGAACCACCAACACCAACACAGCGATGCTAGGGACTGTATGGGAGGGAGCGAATCCCTCTACCAAATGGAGAAGTCCCTGAACTCGGAGAAAACGCCATCTAGCGTCACCCGCACGAGTAGAGCAAGGCTGGAAGGGTGGGGGGGGGAAGGGGGGGGTGGAGTAGGGGAGAATGGTAGGCTACGAAGAAAGAGAACAGGAGACGGGGGAAACATATAACCCGCTCAACTGCACTACACCACTCCAAGAATGATCTGAGTCTTTTTGGGAACTGTGATTAGGAGGGTGGCCTACTACTAAGGAAAGGAAGCGACCAAGCCTCGATGCCCGACTCCTGCCTAGGCACAGCCTAATAGGGACCTAACCTAGTATAGGCTAGGAAAATGGAAGGAGTGCGGAGGGAGGAGGGAACAAACAAGGAGAGAAATTTTGTGCCGAGAACCAACCGGGAACGAGAAGAGGGGGCAAGAAGGCGAATAGCCTAGAGGAGACACATCCAAAGAACTCTATTCCCCAAAGGAAGGAAGAGAACTAAGGGGGCTCACTCTGCCCACCAAAAACGACCCGGAGGAAACAGCAACCAAAACTCCCTCAACCTGATGGACCTCCACCGAGGGCCAGGGGATGGAAGCAAATAAACCTACTCCACTAAAAAACCATCACACAAAAATATTGAAATAAAAATGTGCTCAATAGGTGCGTAGCCTACCTCGGGCAACGGTTAGATCTAAGGCTGCTGCCGCCCTAGCACGAGGAAATAAAAAACGATGGTAAAATAAAAGAACCGAGAGCACTATCGCCAAGAATAAAATAAATAATTGGCCTAATACAGACTAAAATAATAGGGAACCCAACCTGGAGGGGGGTACCTGGACGGGGCATCACCTCAAAAGGGCCGGTAGGCCAAAATTATGTAAAATTCGAAAAGGGGGGGCCACCGCAGGAAACCCGCCAGGAGGAGAACCATGGGGCAAAAATATATCATCTATAACGACAAGGAGACAACCCCAACAGAAAAGAACTGATGGGGTCGCCTCGCGGTCGACATGGCTGGCGGGGGACGCCGTGGCGTCATAATAAGATCTCAATATTTATATATAAACGAGACCAAAACAGCCAAAATATAGAACGAAAAACCCCACAATAAGATGGTACTTAACTTGGAGATAGTAAAGCTGCTCGATGACATGGTGAAAGATGGAAAAATCCACAAAAAAGCACGAGCACACAAAATTAAAAGATAGTGATCACGTGCTAGAAAATGGAATGAGGTAGGTGGCGCTGGTGTCGCCGTCCTGGCGGGTATTGGGTGTAGGGGCTGTAACGGCTCACCGCTCTATTCCGGGGGTTTTGATAGGGAGAGATCTTTCGAGTAAGTCTCCGTGGTAGTGATCTTTCACTCACCCTTCGTTATACCGACGTCTTCCTTGGAGAAGACGCTCGACTGGGGTTAGTAACCCCAGCTTTCCTGAAAGCTCTTTTTCTCTGGTATATCTAGCATATTATACCTAGAAATTCGTGCTGTAATGGAATTTCACCGCTGACACGGGACTGAACTCAGAAATACACATTTTTCTCTATTCTATCGATACACACACAAATAGATATATATATATATATATATATATATATATATATATATATATATATATATATATATATATATATATATATATATATATATATATATATATATATATATATATATATATATCGGTTATATATAATATCATATCTATACAGTATATATACGTTATATATATATATATATATAAATGTTCTTCTTTATATATATATATATATCAAATATATTCATCAGAAATTTTTTAGGCTTCAACGAAACATAACATGTTCATACAAAAATTATTTGTAATATAAATTTTACGCATTTCAAAGATAAGGTTTAACGTTTAGTCTGCACCGATTAACGGAAGAAGAAATATGGCCCCAAAATGGCAGAATAATCATAATTTGAAGGTTTTTGATGTAAAACTCAATAATAATGCAGTTTACATCGTTTTCAATGCACCCAGAGCATTAAAAGTAAGGTTTTCTTATGATTTTTGACGATTTAAACGATGTTATTTGGCGATTTTTTTGGTTCGACTTGTACAAGACATTGCGGAACCCCATCAACCGGGGACAAATTATATATATATATATATATATATATATATATATATATATATATATATATATATATATATATATATATACACACATACAGGCAGTCCCGGTTTACAATATAGGGGGTTCCATTCTGACGATTAGTAAGAAAAAAAAAAAAATTGAACCGAAAAAAATCGAAAATCGAAGAAAACCTTACTTTTAATCCTTTGAGTATCCTTTGGGTATCTTGAAAATGACATAACCTGCATTTTTATTGAGTGTTTCATGAAAAACCCTCCAAAATTTTACCATTCTACTGTTTTTTTGAGGCTAGAGAAAGAGAGAGAGAGAGAGAGAGAGAGAGAGAGTACCCTTTTTTGCCAGAGAGAGAGAGAGATGAGAGCCATTCTTGTGAGAGAGATCTTTAATATATCACTAGGAATAATACCCTATTTCCAGCCAGAGATATGACAACAAAAAAAATTGTTTTTCTTTGTCTTCCAAAGATGTATGGCTACCAATTACCACTTCATAAAGCACACACACACACATACACACACACACACACACACACATTCAGCACATTCTACACACACACACATAACACACACACACACACACACACACACACACACACACAGACACATACAGAGAGAGAGACACAGAGAGACACACACAAGAAAGAGACAGAGATTTTTTGAAGTGAAGGGCTGAACTTAGTATCGATTTATAATATATCTATCCATTTCTCATTCAAAAGGGAGAGAGAGAGAGAGAGAGAGAGAGAGAGAGAAAAACTGATCTTCTGCCCTTAGTCTGCTTTGAAAATGCATAAATGTGTTAATTTCAGTATACTGTATTATTATTATTTAATCTTATTAATATTTGAAAATTAGCTCTTATTAGGTAAGTCATTTATATATCATACAAACGTAGTTAGTTGTCATCTCCCACAAATTTGTTAGAAAAGTCTTATGCAGTCATTCTCTCTCTCACGTCGGTGAGAGAGAGAGAAAAAAATACTACGCACCCTCTTTATAGTGTATACAAAGCCCATGAGGTACAAGGTTTGTGATTGGTTAAAATCCCACCCTTCCTGCCAATAGTATGTCGTCAAGGAGGGCGGGAAGGGGATGAGGGGGTTGTTACAAGTTGTTATTGGCTACTGTCAGTCCTGCCAGCCAATAGCGTATCGTCATGGAGAGAAGGGGTTGCTACGAGCTCTGTTATTGGCTACTTCTAATCCCCCGAGCCAGTATCGTCATAAGCCTTCAAAAAAGCAATAAAAAAAAATTGTCACACAAGCAATGATGGGATTTTAGTATATTTTTATGTTTACATACAGTAATTGATATTTTTTTGAAGGATATATGCAATAGAGAGAGAGATATGGGCGGTTGGCCTTACTTAAATCGCAGAAGTGAAATTATTTGTGAATTATTCGAGAACAGAGAGAGAGAGAGAGAGGTTGAATGAAGTGATTACATCGGTAAGCAGTTTTATGATTTCACGGGATTTTAATTTAACTTTTATCAATACTTTGCTGTGGTTACTTAATATTAATATTTTAAAATTAGTAAATAATTTTTTCATCATAAAAAATGTATTTAGTCTTGAAAATAAAATAAAAATCAGAAATTTAGTGAATATTGCTCTATGAAAAAATCTGCGAATGTAAACTTTCTTCCGTCGTATGCGTTGGACACAGAGTCATCCCAAATATTACCGTCAAGAATCATAAGAAAACTTTAATTTTATTCCTTAGGGTGTCATGAAAACAACGAATCCTGCATTTATATTGAGTTTTTCACAATAAAAACCCTCCAGATATTGACCATTCTGCTGTTTTGGAAGGATATTTCTTCCGATGAAATCCGGACTGGCGAAAGTCCGAAATATCGTCGAAAATCGTAAGAAAACCTTACTTTTAATCCTTTGGGTGTCTTGAAAACAACGAATCCTGCATTTATATCGAGTTTCTCATAATAAAAACCTCCAAATATTGACCATTCTGCTGTTTTGGATGCATATTTCTTCCGATCGTTGTCGGATTGGGGAAGCTCGAAATACTGTCGAAAATCGTTAGGAAACCTTATTCTTAATCCTTTGGGTGTTTTGAAAACAACAAAATCCTGCATTTATATTGAGTTTCTCATAATAAAAACCCTCCAAATATTGACATTCTGCGGTTTTGGGTTAATATTTCTTCCGATCGTCGTCGGACTCCGTGTCTGAAAGAGAATCATCAGAAAATCGTAAAAACCTTACTTTTATTCCTTTGGGTGGTTTTAAAACAATTTACATTGAGTTTTCAATAGAAAACCCTCCAAAATTGACCATTCTGCCATTCTGGAGCCTTATTTCTTCCGTCAAATGGGAGTTGTCAGTGTGTAAACCTGGAACATCGTTGTAACCCAGGAAATAATTTTTTATGAATATATTTGAAAGGGTATAATGGCTTCGAACGTCAGAAGCCGAGAAAATAAACATGGGACTGTCTGTATATGTATAATATATATATATATATATATATATATATATATATATATATATATATATATATATATATATATATATATATATATATATATATATATAGTTTCCGAGTCAAGAATTCCTTCCAGTACTGTCCTAACCGGTTCAAAATCGTCGTTCCGAACATCGTAGGAAAATCGTCAAAATCATAATGAAAACCTTACTTTTAATGCTCTGGGTGCATTGAAAACGATGTAAACTGCATTATTATTGAGTTTTACATCAAAAACCTTCAAATTATGATTATTCTGAAAACCTTCTGGTCGGATTTAATGCTCTGGGTGCATTGAAACATGCGAGGAAAACTTTCATGAATTATTTGAGTTTCGAACGAAGGTAAATGTCAGAACAAAAAAAAAAACCTCAAATTATGATTATTATATATATATATATATTTATATATATATTATATATATATATATATATATATATATATACACCCCAGAACATACATATATATATGCAATAGGAAATAATTTCTGATGAATATATTTGACATACATACATATTACATCCAACATACATGTACATTTAGATAGTATCTGAGAAGTCCATATGTATGACTATATTATAATATACATACATACATACATAATACATACATACATACATGAATATATATATATATATATATATAAATATATATATATATATATATATATATATATATATATATATATATATATATATACATACATACATACATACCTGATATATATATATATATATATATATATATATATATATATATATATATATATATATATATATATATATATATATATATATATATATATATATATATATATATATATATCCATATATATATACATACATACATACATACATACATACATATATATATATATATATATATATATATATATATATATATATATATATATATATATATATATATATATATATACATATATATATTTATATATATATATACATATATATATATATATATATATATATATATATATATATATATATATATATATATATATACATATATACATACATACATATACACATATACATATACATACCTCGAACTTACACGAGGTTAGGTTCCGGAGCCCCTCGTGCAAGTTGGATTTTTGCGTAAGCTTGGCATGGCCTTTAAAAATGCTAATAAATGTTTACTTCCAGAGTTTAAGTACTAAATACAGTATGACCCTAATCATGCTCCCAAAGTATTAAGCTAACTTTTAAATGAACTAAAGTTAGTGTAATTTTATTTAAAACTTAGCTTATTACCCTTAAAAAAGAAATACAGTAAATGGTTGACATAAAAATTGAGTACTGCACAGTTTCATAATAGCACATTTACAGTAGGTGTGTACATATACTAATGTCACCCCTAATTCATGGGATGCCGTTTTCTTTGTCACTTAGAGTAAAAGCCGTTTTCTTTGCGTCACTAGGTAAAACGTCTTGAATCACAGTCATAACAGAGGCACAATTGAATAAAATATCAAAAACGTGTACATAATGTTCGTAGAAGGTAGTACAGTACAGGTAAAATTCAATCAGTTTAAAATTATATACAGTACTGTACAGGTAATGACGTACAGAGAAATAATAAGTTGTAATAATATGTTTGAGCACTAACTATGAGAGAGAGAGAGACGTACGCATTAAAAATATTGGATTGTAATAAAAAAAAACTAAGTATGGGTACTCACCGGTGATGAATGTTGATTTGAAGGTGATGATGAATAAGCTGTGCAGTCCGATGAATGTCAATGATATGACTGTACAGCGTACTTGAGGAGATACAGCTCCTCAGAGTCCTCCTCTACAGATAGAGGAAACTCTTCTGCCAGGACTACAGGTACTTTTTCTGGGGATTTTTGGGGTGGGGGTTCTTGTGAAGGTTTGGGTTTTGGGTTGAAGAACCAAGTTATTTTGCTCTGCTGCTGCTGTTTTTTCATTGTCTGGTAGAGGGTTCTATATGTGTCCATGGCTGAATCTACTGCATTTTTCGTTTTCAGAGCATGTTCAAACTGCGGATCCCACTCTTCTCTATATGATAGCACCTGCTGTTGTGCCCTCAGGATTATCCCAAGACGATCAGTTGAAAGACCCTCATCATCCTCTTGTTCTTGAGCTGATTCTTCTTCCTCTTCACTTGCTGACTTGGTCAGCTCAAGTAAATCATCATCTGTGAGGGGGTCAGAGTGGGCATCGATGAGAGTGTTGACTACTTCTTCGGTGCAATCAGTAAATCCTTCACCCCCAAGCAATTTTGCCAGTTTCACAGCCTTGTTGACAGCCCCATTGTGAATCTCCTCCAGCGAGAAGCCCTTGTAGTCTTGGACTGCATCTGGCCACAGTTTTTTCCAGCATGCATTGAGTGTTTCCTTTTTCATATCTTGGAGAGCAGATTGAATTATGAAAGGCACAATGCTATGGTGAATGTCTTCCAATATTCTTTCAAGGTGAAGTCCTCCATCGCATCCATTGCATTAACCAGGTGTTGCAGAGCGTTACGTGTGTAGAGGGCCTTAAATGCACGGATCACGCCTTGGCCCATAGGTTGTATGAGAGAGGTGGTGTTGGCGGGGAGGAATTCGATCTGCACACCATCATGCGACAGATCTGTGGGGTGCCCTCCAGCATTGTCCATGATCAGCAACACCTTAAATTCAAGGCCTAGGTCGGAAAGGTACGTCTTCACTTCAGGGATGAAACACCGGTGGAACCAGTCGGATGCTAAGACTTTGGTTATCCAGGCCTTGGGGTTATGCATCCAGTAGACAGGCAGGGTATTCTTATTTTTATTTTTGAGGGCCCTGGGGTTTGCAGACTTATAAATCAGGCCTGGTTTGAGCATGTGGCCAGCAGCATTCCCACACATGATGAGTGTTATTCTGTCTTTTTTGCCTTAAATCCAGGAGCTTTGGCCTGTCCTTCATCAGGTATGTTCTTGACGGCATTCTCTTCCAGAATAGCCCAGTCTCATCCATGTTGAAGACCTGTTCAGGCATGTATCCCATTTCCTGGATTACTCCTTTGAGGGTTTCCGGATAGCTCTCCGCAGCTTCTGTGTCAGCAGATGCAGCCTCTCCGTGCAACTTCACACTCCTGATGTTAAAACGCTTTGCGAACTTGTCAAACCAACCCCTGCTGGCCTGAAAACTTCCACGGTCTGGTGATGTTGATGTTCTTGGCTGCGGTTCTTCTGTACCCTCCTCGACAATCTTATTATAAAGTTGCAAAGCCTTCTCCCGAATCACATTTCCCTGCAAGGGGATGTCTTTTTTACGGCAGTCTTCTATCCATAACGAAAGGGCAGATTCCATCTTTACAATGTTTGGATCTCTCTTGGTCGAAACCTGCTTCACTTTACTGAGGTAGCTCTTGGAGACCATTTTCCGAATTTCCACCTCTTTCTTCTTTATAGAGCGTACAGAGCTCTCATTTATCCCCAACTGCCGCCCTATGCTTGAAGCAGTCTGACCAGATTTCAACATATCTAGCACTTCAACTTTTTCTTCTATGGTCATCACCTTCCTCTGCTTCTTAGGAAGACTGCTAGGAGCTTTAGAAGGAGTGGGACGTTTAGGCATCTTGATGATTAAATGTAAAAACACTGAAATACAGTACTTGAGCACAATTTCTCACAACCGCACGAGATACGTACTAAGCATGTTATAACTGATGCTGACGCATTCTAACAGTCGGCGAACTCTGGCCTGCTCTATGATTGGCTACCTCTTATTCTTGTAGCCAATGGCATGTCTCTATGGCGCCTACATCATCGCCCAAGCCAGATACATTTTGTTGATGAGATTGGGTTTTCATAATAGTTGATTTACTACTGTATTTTATACAGTAATACAGATGCACTAGCACTTTTCTTCGAAGTTAACAAAGTCATTTTCACAGAACGACAGTAATACAACTCTTAGTTATGTCTCTGATATGTTTTAGTATGTTAATGAATTCATTTTATCAAACGAGCAAGGCTGAACAACCTCATCTCCAGGTCATGTGAGGTAAGGCTGGGCAAACGGGCATAGTACAGTAACGTACTTCTTTTGAATCGTATTTATGTGCAAATATATAAATACAAATTTACCATTCTGATTTTACACCTAAAAACACGTAAACTTATAAAACAGTACTTCAAAAATTAAACATATTTTCTGCAGGGGGTATCATCTTTGAAAATTGCAGTAACTTTGTGATTGGGTATCACATCTTGTAAAAGTACACCAACTGAACGTGCTGTAATTACATGCCCATACAGATTGCACCAGCACTTTTCTCTGAGGTTAACAAAGTAATTTTCAAAGAATGACACTTATACAACTTTTAGTTACATCTCTGATATTACATTAACGAATTCATTTTATCAAACGAGCGCGACTGAACAACCTCGTCTCAAGGTCATGTAAAGTCGTCCTAGTGACAAAGCCTTTGCGTGGACATAATACTTGTATGATATTTATGTAAAAAATATAAATTTTCCATATCGATTTTACAGTTAAAAGCATGAAAACTTATAAATGTACTGTACTGTACTTTAAACATTAAACAAGCATTTTCTGCAGGGGTATCATCTTTGAAAAGTGCAGTAACTTTGTAAATGGGTGTCACATCTTGTAAAAGTACACTAACTTTGCATCATATTTATGAATGTAATGTACAAAAATAAAAATAATACATTTTTCATACAGATTTGACACATAAAAGCATGAATTGCATTTTTCATACAGATTTTACACATAAAAGCATGAAAATTTATAAATTACTTCAAAAATTAAACATAACCACTTCTGCAGGGTTTCTCAAGAATTTCGCTGTGTCTGTGAAAAAATCGCGTATGCCAATTAGTTAGGTTCCAGTGAAAAGTTGTGATGTGTGTGAATTCGCATCAGAGGTACAGGAATAATGTAAGATCGAGGTATGACTATATATATATATATATATATATATATATATATATATATATATATATATATATATATATATATATATATATATATATAGAACTGTGATTGGGAGCGTCACCCAATCCAATGATGTTTGGACCTGAAGGGTGTTAGTATGATGTCATATTGACACCCTGAAGGCGTGAATTATCCCTGAGATCAGCCTGTGGATTCCAGGGGTGGGCTGTTATTAGGGGTAGGACTCCCAGCATATTTTCTGGTATGCCCACCAACATAGTCAGAGTGGGGATGATTGTATTCTAATAATAGTCTCGGTCCCAACAAGCGGGTTAGGCTTACACTTGTGCCTCTCTGGTATGTTGGTGCTATCCCTTTTTTGGGTAGGGTAAGGGGTCAACATCTGGGAGTCAGTTCCTACTGGTGTCGTTAGCTGAGAATAGGGCCCATGAAGTCAATGGTGCCTCTTCAGTATTCACCAGCAGTATTTTTTTTTTTTTTTTTTTTTTTTTTTTTTTACCAATTTTCTCATGGAAGGTCCCCATGTTGAAATTAGTACCCCTGGGCCAAATGACAATCAGACATGGTTGACGACCCAATGCCAGGCAAGAAGGAATACAGCCAGGAATTCCCAACAAAAAGCATCTGGTGCCAGTATTGTCACACTGGAACCATTTGCAATAAAGAAAAGCAAGAAGTATGAAATAGTTCCTGGGGTCTTTGTACCCAACTCATATGAAAAATATCTAAATTTGAAGCTTAATGGTGACAATATTGATATTTTTGAGGTAAACAGGGAAATTGTAAAATGCTGTGGCAGACAACCGAAAATATCCCCTCGGAACGGTAATATGCTCCTGGTAGAGAGTATCTTCCCAGAGGAAAGCATGAAGTTGATGAGTTTGTTGGCCCTTGCGGGAGTTACGGTGTGGCAGAATTTCAAAACACAAAAAAACGTACACAACACTCACCCTGGTCCTCGGTTGCTGGAAGATGGAGTAAGGCGTCCACGGTCGCCAACACAACACACAAAACCACACAAACCAAACCAAAACAGAAAAACACACGACTCATGAACATACAGCAACAAGAACAGCACACTAACAAGGGAAAACAACAACTTTGCATCAGCACAAAAAAACTGTCCAAACCAAACGACAGACCAGCACTAGCTCTGACTCAAGACTCCAAAAACTCCTCAAAATCGAAAAATCCTCACACATATTCCACAGACAGACAGCGCGACCTCATCCTCTTCCAACAACAAACTCTCTCTCTCTCTCTCTCTCTCTCTCATCCCTCTTCTCTCTCAACTCGTTGGGAAATGCTAAATAAAAACAAATTTATTCATCCTCTATATTTCTCCCCTTTTAGCATTTCCCAACCAACACCTTTCACACCTCTTTTTTTCAAATCACCTTTCACCTCTTTCAAAACAACACCCACGGATGCTCACTAGCAGGTCCTCTAGATCGCGTTCATGGGCACGCAATCATTCTCTCAGAATCATTCTCTCTTCTAGCAACATTCAAACTCACATCTTCTCCTCCATTCTCTCTCAAATTCACGCTATCTTCTTCACTATTACCACTCTCAATTTCATCCACAATCTCATCTATACCCTCTAACTCGTTCCCAAATACCTCCCCAATTCTTCAACTAACCCATCCCATTCGCTCATTGACCTTTCCAATTCTTGCAACGATTCATTCATGCTTTCAATCACTCGTATATTACTGCTACGCTCTCTTACTCTTACACTTTCGCTCACCTCCAACCGTTCACTAACCCCTACACGTTCAGTCAACTCAGTTATATCAAACCGCATATGCTATAACGTTCTATTCATACCATCCCATTCATCCGTATTATACGCTTTATCACTCATTTCCACTTTGGCACTCACACCCTATCACACAACTTACGACCATTCAGTTTACTTACGTTCTTCCCTTTCTTACGTTTCCTACCATACTCTATCAAAACAAATTGCTTCATGCACTCGTCAGTCTTTCCAGCAAAACCTCCCTCATGCAACAACCCCTCACGTACATGCATCACACGCACCGCTTGCATCCTGGAGGATCCACCCATTTGAACCCCCTTCACACTCAGTTTCCCGAATTCGCTGTCACAGTCACCCTCTTTCGTCTACATACACTTGATACATGCCCTTCCATTCCACATTCAACACACTTCGCTCTCGGTTCTGAACACATTCTCGCATAATGCCCATTCTTACCACAGTTGCCACATATTACATTCACTCAGGTACCCCTACAACCATTAGCAATATGACCCACCTGTCCGCACCTGTAGCATTTAACCCCCCTATCTTTCGTACACTCCCTTACCAAATGTCCCGGTTGCCCACACCCGAAACACGCTCCCAAAGCCCACCTACACTCATTCTTTGTATGTCCTTCCTTTCCACATCTAAAACACTTCGCTCGACTTCCACTCATCGACCTTCCCCTTTGTACACTACTATCCCTAACCCGTCCAACCCGTTGTTCCCTTATAAACCCACCATTCATCCTCACTGGCACCTCCACATTACTTGCTCTTACACTCCTATCTATTACACTATCGGCCATTCTCATTGGACCCCTCAACACTGCATCCCTAAAGCTTCCAAACTCTGGTACTCTCTCATCTACCCCAGCCCTTACACTTACACTTCTGCTCTCTTTTATAACCCTGTCAAGCTCATAATCTTCTACAATTTCCAAGATTTCTCCCCAAGTCAACCTTTCATTCGTCCATCTTTTCTTCTCCTTCCGCTTCAAGTTCACAAATTCTCTAACTCCATCTGGCACTGTCCCTAACAACTTCCGTGCTAACTCCTTACATTCATCTATCCCATCATCCCCAAACTTCTTCCTTGCCAACGTCTCCAGCCTACAAGCATATAGTGACAAGGTTTCCCCAGCTTTCATTCTTGCCTCATCAAATTCATTCTTCCTCTTATACTTAACACTCGCTTTCATACGCCTCGCTTGTTCAACTAGTCTAGCTTTCACCTTGTCATACTCAACATCCCCACACTCATAATAACCCTATACATATCAGTAAAAACCCAGTCAAATACTCTCCTAATTCTCGTGCCCACACTCTCTTACTTTCCCCATACTTATCCTGACAAAACCTTTCATACTCCCTAAAGAAATCATGCACATCCCTACTTCCATACTCATTATACTTTTCACAACGGGTACCTCCTCACATACATAGCCTTTCTCACTTCTTTCTCACTTTCACTCTCACTTTCGCTACTTTCGCTCTGTCCTTTCATACCCTCTTCCGAATACAAAGAGTCCACTTCTGCACTTACATTCATCTTACTCATTACACTCTTCTTCCCCCTCTTTTTATCCACTTTTATCCACTCACCTCCATCCACCTCACTATCACTACTGCCTTCACCCTCTCCCTTCTTTCCTGCCTTTCCCACTTCCTTACCCTTCTTACCAGTTTCCTTTCCCTTTCCCTTCTTCCCTTTTTCTTCCCCTGACTTATCCTTACTTTCTCTCTGTTCCTTCCCTTGCTTTTCATTCCCGTTTTCCTTACCCTGCCTCTCATTCCCTCGTTTCTTACTTCCTATTCCCATATCACTTTCATCACTCACGCTTCCATTCACTTCTTCCTCCTTTTCTTTCTCTCTTGCCCCTTCACACGTTCCAGAGAACCTGCCTCCAACAGCCCCTTCTCCAAAAACACCCTTAAACATACCTTTCATCATTTCTTCCACACTTTTCATCATTCCCTCCAACTTTTTATCCATCCTCTCTTCCATTCTCTCTTCTGACTCTTTCATCTCCCCTTTCATTTCTTCTTTTGCACTTCTTAGCATTCCCCCCATCTCCTCCAACTGACTCCTCAATCTCTCATTCTCACCCCTCAACCACGTATTCTCCTCTCGCAACCTCACTAGTTCCTCTTCCATCCTTCTCTTCAGTCACACTACCAGCCACCAACCTCAATTGCAGCTGCAATACCAGCTGCCCCACGTTGGGCGCCAAATATTATGTGGCAGAATTTCAAAACACAAAAAAACAGTACACAACACTCACCCTGGTCCTCGGTTGCTGGAAGATGGAGTAAGGCGTCCACGGTCGCCAACACAGCACACAAAACCACACAAACCAAACCAAAACAGAAAAACACACGACTCACGAACATACAGCAACAAGAACAGCACACTAACAAGGGAAAACAACAACTTTGCATCAGCACAAAAAAACTGTCCAAACCAAACGACAGACCAGCACTAGCTCTGACTCAAGACTCCAAAAAACTCCCTCAAAACCGAAAAATCCTCACACATATTCCACAGACAGACAGCGCCGTAAACAAACTAACGACCTCATCCCTCTTCCAACAACCGAAGCACTCACTTACGACAATTACTCTCTCTCTCTCTCTCTCTCTCTCTCTCTCTCTCTCTCTCTCTCTCTCTCTCTCTCTCTCTCTCTCTCTCTCTCTCTCTCTCTCTCTCTCTCTCATAAAACAAATTTATTCATCCCTCTATAACGGTGGAGTGCACTCCTCACTCCAGCTTGAACTGCAGCAAGGGTTTGATTTATGCCCCTCAGCTATTGGGTTTCTCTGAGGAGAAACTTTCAAATGAATTGAAAGATCAAGGTGTAATTAAGATTGACGTTCAATGCTTTAAGACTCCCAGAAGGTGGATAGAGATCAGATACCTCAACCTACCTTGATATTGACATTCAATACGTTAAGGCTCCCAGAGTATGTCTCTGCAGCCTGGCATAGATACAAAATAAAACAGTACATCTCGAGGCCCAGAAGGTGTTTCCACTGCCAACGTTTCGGACACACCCTTCAGAAAATCCTGCGGTTTGTGTCAACTGTGGAGATGATGAGCATGGTGTGTGCACCAGGGAACCTAAATGTGTTCACTGTGGTGAGGGACATGCATCATCATCTCAACAGTGTGATATATATTTATTTGAAAAAGAAATTCAGGCATTAAGAGTGATGTAAAGTATAACGTTTAAGGAAGCAAAAGAGAGAGCAAAAGCTAAGATAGTAAGACCTGGTCTAAGTTTTGCCTCAGTAGTAGCAAAACTTAGAAATCAACAGAAAGAGACAAATAGACTAACCAAAATAAGAAGCACAAAGGTAGAGTCAAAAAAAGAATCGCTGAAAAGACGCTTAACAGATTCATCAGAATCTATTGATGATGGTAATGCAAAGACAAGGTTCAGTAGAACCGACAAGGAAGACGTCAACATAGAGCTAAGAAAAATTGAAGTTTCAGTTAAGACACACCCTCCACCATCTGCCTCTTTGGAGGCGGGGCCAGCACTCGCTGGCCCGGTGCCAGGTTCTGTTGGTGCCAACTCCTCTTTGGAGGACAAACCAGCAGATGCTGGTCCCCTAGCGCCAGTCCTTGCTGGTGCTTCTACCTCTTTAAAAACAGCTGGCTACTGCCAGCAATAGCAAGATAGATGAGGAGGTCTCTTTGAGAACACCTCTGCTCTCTCCGTCTCGACTGAGACGGAGAGAAAAGAAACTAAAAAACCCCCCAGGGTCAAAGACACTGAAGGAAAGGATGTTGGCTCTTTCAAGTGGTTATTCCCCCCAAGAAGCCAACAAAACTGCCCATTAAATTGCCCTCCCTAAGTAGAAAAAAGAACCCTCCCAGTCTTGTAAAAAGGAACCATACTGATGGTCCCAGACAGAAATAAATTCACTTCCATAATTCAGTGGAACTGTCAGGGACTCCGAGCAAAGTATGAGGAAGTGAAGCTTTTGCTCTATAAGCATTCTCCTGTTGGGGCATGTTTGTAAGAGACCATGCTAGGTGAATATACCCCTTGTCCTAGGGAATATGTTCACTTCAGAACTGAATTTGATTTGGAAGTGGGAAATCACGGTGGATCCCTCATCTACATCCGTCGAGATGCTCCACACTGCAAAGTAAAACTAAATACTCCACTTCAAGCTGTGGCTGTACGGATTAATTTAAGAAGGCAATATACTATATGTTCCCTTTACATTCCACCCAGTAGTCATGTCTCCCAAGAGGACTTAATGTCCTTAATGTGGCAACTACCAGAGCCATTTCTTCTTCTTGGTGACTTCAACAGCAGACATCCATTGTGGGGAGATGTAACATCAAACCAAAAAGGGAATATGATGGCATCTATTGTAGAAAATGAAGATATAGGCCTTTGTAATACTGGAGAATCTACCCATTATCACATTCAGACTGGTACTGTCTCCTGCATTGACCTTTCAATTTGTAGCTCTAATTGCAGTGTTGATTTTAGTTGGAGAACAAGTGATGACTGGCATACCAGTGACCATTCTCCAATTATAATCAGTACCAATGATGGTCCACCTATCCCAAGATCACCACGATGGTGCTTAGAGAAAGCAAATTGGAAAAAATTCAAAGATTTGAGTGAGTTGGAAGGGGATCCCAAAGATTTCCCAAGTGTAGATGATGCCATCAATCTACTCAATGGAACTTTCCATACTGCAGGCTTACATTCAATTCCTTGAACTAAAGGATTTTTCAGTAGACGGCCAGTTCCATGGTGGTCAGAAGAATTAAGGCTGCTACATCGAGCTACAAGGTCATCCTTGACCAGGTGCCGTAGATAATGTCATCACTTATAAACAGTGTAGGGCACGATTTCGAAAAGCTATGAAAGCTGCCAGAAGACAATCATGGGCAGGATATGTATCCTCTATTAACAGCAGAACACCAGTCAGCAGCATTTGGAAGAAAATAAGAAAAATTCAGGGTAAATTTACACTCAATCCTCCTCCAGTACTTAAAGTAAATAATAATGTCACTGATGCCACAGAAGTTGGTAATATATTTTCTGAACACTTTGCTCGAGTCTCTGAAAAATCAGATAGTTCCCCAGGACATCATTTCAGAATGATGGAAGAACAACAGGTACTTGACTTTTCATCAAACAAAAGTGAATCTTACAATATGCCTTTTTCTGAAAGGGAATTTAACTCTGCTTTAGCCAGGAGCAAGAACACTACCCCTGGCCCAGATGAGATTCCTTTTGAAATGTTTAAACACATTTCAAGGAACACAAAACTTTTTATAATCAGCATTATCAAAAGAATATGGGATGAAAGCAGCTACCCTAGCATATGTGAATTGGCAACCATGTTACCATTCCTTAAGCCTGGAAAAGATCCTCTCTATGCAGCAAGTTACCGCCCCATTGCATTAACTTGCTGTTTGTGTAAATTAATGGAAAAAATGGTAAATGTAAGGCTGATGTGGTATTTAGAGCACAACAGTATTTTAACACCTGTGTGACTTTCGAAAAATGCACTCCACACTGGATATCTTACTGCAACTTGAAACCTCTGTCTGTGAAGCATTTGCCTCCAAACAACACCACGTGACAGTGTTTTTTGGTATAGAAAAGGCATATGACACTGCTTGGAGACATGGAATTCTCATGATAATGCATAATAGTGGTCTATGAGGAAAATTACCTTTATTTGTCAGATAATTTTTACATTGTAGGTATTTTAAAGTTAAAGTTGGCACAACTTTATCAGAGAAAGGGTGCCAAGAAGAAGGTGTTCCCCAGGGCAGTGTTCTCAGTGTAACACTTTTTGCTCTGGCCATAAACAGTGTTACATCTGTTATTCCAAAAGAGGTCTTAAAGATGTTATTTGTGGATGACCGGTCAATATCTTTTGCTGCCACCCGGATGACTGTAGCCGAAAGAAAATTACAAATAACGATAAATAAAATAGCAAGTTGGGCTGAGAAACAGGGCTTTAAAATCTCTGTGAGGAAGACTACTGCTGTCCACTTCTGCCAGATCAGGGGAGTACATCCTGATCCAGACCTCTATTTGTATGGCCATAGAATCCCATGTGTAGAACAAGCGCACTTGTTAGGCCTAGTTTTTGACAGCAGAATGACTTGGGTCCCCCATATCAAACATATTTAAGCAAATTGCCTAGAAGCTCTACACATCTTGAAGGTGCTGTCTCACACTAGTTGGGGAGCTGATAGAAATCTTACACTAAAGCTTCATAAAACCTTAGTCTTATCAAAGCTGTCATACAGTTGTGAAGTATATTCTTCAGCTTCTTCATCTAACTTAAAAATTTTAGATTCTGTTCATTATTCAGGTATTTGTATAGCCACAGGAGTTTTCCATTCATCACCAATATCTAGTTTGCTAGTTGATGCAGGAGAAATGCCTCTTGAACTCTATCGCCAGTCATCATTACTCCGATACTGGTTTAGAGTGCAAAGACTTCCCAAATCTCTGGCATTTGCTGTCGCAAGCAGAAATATTTTTTAATGGTTTTTATGAAAGTCATCCAAGGTATCCTACTCCTTTTAGCTATAGAATTAAAAAGATTTTAGAGGATACAAATCTTAGAAAAATACCTGTACTTCCTTTTGTGTATCCCATTACTCCTGTCTGGAAGTTACCTGCAGTGAAATTCTGCAGGTGCTTCAATGGGACAGAGAGGGATAAATCTGATGAGGAAATTAGGGCAAAATTTTTAGAGCATGCATCAGAGCATATAGATACTGTACAAGATTTATATTTACTGATGGTTCCAAATCCAGTGCTGGCGTTGGTTATGGAGTTTTTAGTGAATCTTTTAACCAAAGAGGTGCGCTTCCTTCAGTTGCTTCAAACTTTACAGCTGAGCTGTATGGCATCTTAGTAGCACTGGAACATATTGCAGTACTCCCAGTGTCAAGCTACACAATATTTTGTGACTCTGAAAGTGCCTTACAGTCCCTGGAAGTCTTCAATATTGATCATCCCTTAGTGTTGAAGAACTTGCAGTGGATCTTCTTGCACCATTATAGAAGAAGCATTGGTTCTTTTTGTAGGTTCCTGCCCATGTGAACATATCGGGAAATGGAGAGGCAGACCAGCTAGCCATTCTAGCAGCACAAACTTTGATACCGAGAAAATGTCCTGTTCCATCTCGTGATACATTCCATGATATATGGAAATCCATCCAGCATTTATGGCCACTTTAGTGGGACAGAGTAGGCCCCAATAAAATGAAAGAAATCACTAGTCAGACACACCCCGGGAATTATGACCTAATACCAAGGAAGTGGGAGGTTGTATTGTGTAGGTTACGTATTGGCCATAAGCGTTTAACTCGCGGCTATGTGATGAATGGGGAGAATGAGCCCTTCTGTGACAATTGCTTAGTTCCGCGCTGGTTGAGTGTCCCAGTCTGGTGGAACTTAGGAATCGTTTTTTATCATATAGCAGTGAAGCAGGTGGTAATTATAGCATGGCAAAACTGTTGGGAGAAAGTATATGTATTAATAACGTTATCTCTTATCAAAGAAGCTAGTGTTCTCAAGCGTATTTGACAGCTGTACTGTCTTAGGATATTCTTTTTTTTTTTCTTCTTTTTCATAAGTTATACTGTTTTTGTTGGATCAAATTTATTAATACTTCTTTTTAGCAGAAATTTATTACTTTTTTTAGTTATAGTTTTTTTAATCAAATTTTTATGTAGTTCTTTTTAGCAGAATTTTATTTTTAATTTTTTTTAACATATTATAAAAGTGAAAAGATCATATTTAGTGTTCGTCGTCAGTGACCCTGGTAGTTGTGATGCCAGATAACCCACAATCAATCAGTCAATCATGCTGTGCCATCCCCTGTGGGGTAGGGTAGGGGGCAGACATTTGGGAGTCTGTTCTCATTTGTGCCATTGGTGAAATAATAAACTCCATGAAAGGCTGATGATATCCTTTTAAGGTTTTCAGGTATATTTATTATTATTTTTCCATTTAATTTTTTTTTTACTTGAATCTCTATGAATAGTAGTTGTAAGGATTCAAGTATCCCTGGACCCTTTTGATGATATTGACTCGGTACAGTTAACAACAGCTGAAACCACCTCTGACATCCTGTGTCGAGAAAACTCTAATAAAAATCTTAATGTAATTGCACTGGAACCATATGCTCCAATACAGAACAAACCAAAAAAAGAGTAAATATCGCCTTGACCCAACCTTGGCTCACTTCGGCTCCCTCTGTGGTTTCTAACCTTAGAAACTGACCAAAAAATATCAGCACTCAAGTTGGAAAATTAATTATTGAGCAGACACTCTACTACTGAAATATCGTTTAGACAAATAAAAGAAAAGACATGGCTTATAGAAGCCACAACAAAAAGTCAGTCTGAAAATTTTTTATCAATAAAAAGTATAGATAACATACGTATAAAAATAAACAAACATGATACTATGAACAGTATTCAGGATACCATTGTACTTCCTGAGAATAATAACTAGCCAGTTGAAAAGAAAATACTATTAGACTCACTTAAAAAGAGATACCCAAAAGTACAGCATTGTGAACTATATAATCTGCCAAGTAAACAGACGAATAAACAAATATTAAAAGTTGCAAAAATAAAATTTGAAGGTCAAGATCTACCTCAGAAAATAAAAATTTTAGGCCAAACCAGCTACAATGTAAAAGTTGTAGTAAATATGGACACCACGAAAAAATATTGTCGAGATGAACCTGTGTGCGTGTATTGTGGATCTGAAGAACACGCCACACAATGGAAGTGCAGCGAACCAAAGTGTATAAACTGTGGGCAAGGCCATCATGCAAGATCCAAAGAATGTATCTACTATATATACAATAATTAAAAATATTACAAGAAAGAACTGGTATGTCTGTAATAGAAGCTAAATTAGAATTGAAAGTGAGAGGAATTCAAGATCCGTCTAAGAACAGGTACAAATGGGATGAATAATGTTTTATCCAATTTATTTGAAATATTAATGCAAGAACACAGGAGGATGCTACTACAGAAGTAACAGAAGAGGGTCATGATGGACTGGAAATTAACCATTAAACATCGACTGGACGTACCATACGTCAACTAAAATTGTCTGTTGGGTGCCGAGTGGCCGTACGGTACGTCGACTACAAAATGTTTTTTTAAATATTCTCGGAAAAATAATTATAGGCCTAGTTTGCGAAAGGTTTTAAATCACGCACCTTGAGGGATGCTGGGAGTTCACGGATCACGCTGTTGTTTTGTTTAGAAGCGTCACCTAGCCGTGCATGCGCCAATTTCTTCCTTCCCGCACTACAAAGCATCAGCGGTGCATCGTCGGAGAGCGATTTCTTGACGCATCCGTGTTTTGCAGAACTTTGGCGAGTGTTTGCGTATTTGTGACGCAACAGGACGTTTGCAGAGATGTCCCAACGTCGTCAGGACCGTGAAAGGCGCATATTGCCTGTTGGTAGTGAGCGTGTGAGGCGAGTTTTAGACTGGGATGCTGGAGAGGGACCAAGCACCCAAGGTGACCCAGCTTTTCAACGCCGTGTTGTGCAGCCACGTGTGACCGAAGGGGACCAAGGACCACATCCCGTGCCTTTTACGACCCCTAGGAGGCATCGGGGTGTCCTGAGGGGCATCCGTAAGCATTTGGGAGGCCTCGAACAAAAGGACATTGACGAGTACTTGTTGGAGCTCGATCAAGAGCAGGTGGAAAGTCCTCATTTCGATGGCAGTTGGTCATCTAGTGATGAGGACACCACGCCTGATGTTAACGATGATGAGTACTTGCCCCCAATATCCGTATGGGAGCCACAGGAGGAAAGTGAACTGGAATTTAGTGGTTTCAGTGCGTATGAGGGAGAGTCTGAGGAGGAGGAGGAGGCCCCGATTGTGGCTGGTGGGGACGAGACAGAAAGTGATGGTGAAAGTGAGGGAGATGGGCCAATGGGGAGGGTGGGAGTGCGAAGTTGTGCCTGCGCACGGGCCCTAGAAGGTCGCAACGTCGCGGCAGCTTGGGTGAAGGCCGTTCGTCCGAAAGTGACGAGGGGTGGTTGGAGGACCCCACCCAACCTAACATGCACCCATTCACGGCAGCACCTGGACTGACCGTCCCTGTGCCTCTCACTGCACTGGGGTTCATTCAGCTCTTCCTGACGTGGGAATTGCTGGAATACCTCGTTGCAGAGAAGGCGGATTACGCTCGGTACTGCCGTGAGGAACTGCAGACGATGTTGTCATATCGCTGGCGGGGCTGCAACCTCACGGACATGGCGCATTTTTTGGGGTTCCACATTTTTTTTGGAATGATGCCTGCTGCCGACATCAGGCAATATTGGAGTCGGAATTTTTTCTTGAGTACGCCCAATGTGCCCGGCATTATGCCCGTGATAGTTTCTTGGCGTTGGACAGGTATTTCAACGCCTTCAAAGTAAAAGGGCCATACCCTGGAATAACCCCGACCGCCTCATCTTAGTCCGCCCAGTGTTGGACTACATTAAGTGAACGGTGCCAGTTTCTCGTGGTTCCTTCCAAGAACCTTTCTTTGGATGAGGGGATGATGCCATACAAAGGGCGTCTTAAGTATAAAAGTGTACAACCCCAAGAAGCCAAAGAAATATGGTGTGAAGTTATTTTTTATTACGGAATCCAACACTGGATACGTCGTGGACTTCACTGTGTATTCTGGGGTCTTCTCCACGCTGCGTGACACTGTCTTCGACGGCATAATTTATCAATGTGCAGCACCCCAGACCAGGGAAACTTTGAGGTCGGCAAAATAAAAAAAAATAAATCACATCAATGGAAAGAGAATGACACGTACATTCACAATGTATAAATAAAAAAATTCTAAAAAATTTTCCCTACCTTCCACGAGAAGTTGAAAATTACTATTTACAACCCCTTGTGGGGCCTCATTTACAAGACAATTGAAATTTTACCAACTTATATATGTTTTTTATAATAAATAAATTTATTGTACTTTGTAAAATTATTATTACTGCTCACACAATATCAAAACAGATAAGAAATAAAAGCAGTAACAAATTTTTGGCATATTTGTTGTAAAATTTTCAGGTAAATTTACGAGAAGGAAGATTCAGTACCTTTTTTTTTACATTTACATGCTTTTTCTAATATTTCTTTTCAATTTTCTTTGTAAAATTACATTTACAACTGACATACTATCGTAAAAGACAAAAACAAAAAACAACGGCAACCCCTTCGTATATTTACAAGCAAATTTACAAAAAGACTCGTGAGAGAGAGAGATGGAGTATTTTCCCCCTTGTAGTCACAAGCATTACTGATACTGGCCTAACTCTCACGTCTGTATAAAAGTTGCCATTAGTGAATTTATAGCATATAGAAGTATCGGCACCTTTGTTTCGAATCATTATTACCATAACAGTGGTGCGTAATTCTGCTTCACAATGAAGCTCAATCCGTCCACCTCCCCAAACCTGTTTTACTTCACACTGAGGCTCAATCCATCCATTAAGGGTTAAGGTTTTCAGGTTAATTTTTTTTCTCCCTCACATCTTTATGCTAAGTGAAAACAAAGATTCGAGTACCCCTGGACCCTTTGTGGTAGTGACTCGGCACAGTTGACGACCGCTGGAACCTCCTCTAACAACCTTTCTTTAGAAAAAAACAAAAAAGAATCCAAATGTAATCACACTGGAACCTTATGCTCCAGTGCATAACAAATCCAAAAGAAGTAAATATCATGTTGACCCAACCTTGACTCATTTCGACTCCCTCTTTGGAAGTGAAAGTTGGTCAAGGTTCTGACCGTGGAAACAGAACAACAAATCTCAGCCCTAAAGTTGGAAAACTTCTTACTAAAAAGACACTCAATGACAGAAATGTCGTTTAGACAAATAAAAATGAAGACATAGCTTATAGAAGCCACAACAAAAACCAGTCTGAAGACTATCTATCCATAAAAAGTATCGACAATGTGAATGTAAAAGTAAAGAAGCATGACACTATGAACAGCATTCAAGGTACTGTTTTACTTCCTGAAAATAATGACGAACCAGTTGATAAGAATATGCTGTTGGACTCTCTTAAAATGAGATATACCATAGTCCAAGATTGTGAGGTATATACAGTATAATACCAAGTAAACAGAATAATAAAGTATTAAGAATTGCAAAACCAAAAATTTGAGGGTTTAAGATCTACCTCAAAAAAAATAAAAGGGGGGGGGGCCAAAATAGAGAACTGAGACCTTATGTTCCAAAGCCACTACAATGTCAAAATTGTAGTAAATATGGACACACGAAGAAAAACTGTCATAATGAACCTGTATGTGCTTATTGTGGATCTGACGAACATGCCACACAGTGGAAATGTAGTGAGCCAAAATGTGTAAACTGTGGACAAGATCATCATGCAAGATCCAAAGAATGTATATACTGTATATACAATACAGAAATGAAAATTTTACAAGAACGAACAGGGATGTCTATATAAGAGGCTAAGTTGGAATTAAAAGTGAGAGGAATTCAAGATCCATCTGAGAAACATACATATTCTTCAATAACAGGAACCAATAATGAAACAAAAATACATAGAAATAGAAGTAATGAAGTACAGAAAAGTAAATGGCAAGAAGAAATTAATGCCCAAGGGAAAAAAACTAAAATGGTAAAGAATAAAGAAACAGGTACAAATGATATGGATAACATTTTATCAAATTCATTTGAAATATTAATGCAAATAGAAACACAGGAGGATGCTACTACGGAAGTAACAGAGGAGGGACCTGATAGACTGGAAATTAAAGATAAAAAAAGGCCATTGAAAAGAACACCTAAAACAAAGAAACCAACAATTGTTAGAGAAACATCGGTTAAATCAGACAAAAGGTATGAAGAAAGAATAAAAACAAAAACAAGTTAAGAATATACCATTATCTCCTGAAATAATAGTAAAACCTATGGATACAGATATCCAAAATACCAATGAAGTGGAAGACAACCATACCATAGACAACAATGAATATGTCAAAGGAGAAGAGATTACTCCATCACCAATAATTGGTACAACATGAACAAATAAAGAAAGAAATATACATGACAACACTTGTGGATGTAATGATTGTTTCATTGCACAGTGCAGTAATAACAAAAACATAACAAAAGATAGTTTAACAAACGTTATAAGAAATTTTTTGAAATATAGAAAAAAAGAAACCACAGATTTCAGTACCCATGAAAAAGGTTGCATGTGCATTGAGCACTTAGTAAATTTATATTATAAAGAAAAACAAATGAATGTCGTGAGTAAATTATTAGAAAAAACGCAAGTTGATAATACAAAAAAAGAGAGTAAAACTCAACCGCTATAATAAAATATTTTCGATAGCTATATTATTCAATGGAACGTAAATGGTCTGCAGACCAGATTACACCTAAGAGAAATACAATGATTACTAAAAGAATACGAACCAATGATACGATGTTTACAACATGTCAACAAAACAATATCAACAATAGGTAATTATACCTTAGCATCTTCATCTTGAGAGGAAGGAAATTTAGGTACTGCTATATATGTACATAACAAAGTATGTTATGACAAAGTACCTGTAAACTTTACTGATCTGCAAACATCGAGTATTAGAATACGAATAAAAAACGATGATTATTTAATTTATAATTTACACAACCAACCTAATAAAAATTATGACTTTGACAAACTTAAAAAATTACTTAATAATGGCAAGGAACCTACATTATTAGTAGGTGATTTTAATGCCCACAACCCAATTTGGGACTGTAATTGTACAGACTCAAATACAGCAGGAAGTAAAATAGAAGAATTGATACGTTCATATGACGTGCTGTATAAATGATAATGAAATCAATACATATTTTTCTAAAAACACGTGGAACATTTTCCTCAATCGAATTTACTCTATGTACACTCGGCAAGAAAAGTGAGGATACAGTTTTTTTAAATCTTCGGACATATATTGCTCAATAATGAGACATCTGGCAACTTTAGAAAGGGGAGGAGCTTCAGTCTTATTGTGTTTGTTTTTTGCTTGACCTCCTATAACTTTCAATCATATTCTGCGGTTCTGAAATCATTGATACTTAAATGCAGTAGTAAGCTTTACAGTATTTGTTCAAGTTGTAATTTGCAGCGACAGTTCTGAGCAAAATAAACATTTTTCCACATAACCTACGAAGTAACCTTGCACATATGAATTTATGACACCACAATGAACGGAATGCTTGCATAATCGGAAACGCGATCTTCCATTATGAAATCAAGAGTTAAATTTAAGCTATGTCCAACGAAAAACTTGGGGAACAGTAAAGGAATGAATGCAATGTTATGGTGAGAGAGAGAGAGAGAGAGAGAGAGTTGTTGTGTAAGCCTAGGCCTATATGTAGAGCTCATTTCATTATTTTTTTTCTTTTAGAGATTGAGCAATACTGTAATTGTATAGTATGTTTTAGCAATGGAGAGAGAGAGAGTTGCTGTTGTGTAAGCCTAGGCCTACATGTAGAGCTACTCATTTAATTTTTTTTTTTTTTAGAGATTGAGCGATACTATATTTGTATAGTATGTTTTAGCAATGAGAGAGAAGAGAGAGAGAGAGAGAGTTGCTGTTGTGTAAGCCTAGGCCTACATGTAGAGCTACTCATTTCATTTTTTTTTTTTTAGAGATTGAGCGATACTATATTTGTACAGTATGGTTTAGCAATGGAGAGAGAGAGAGTGACTATGGCAACGTTAAGAAACATCCAGTTACTTGTGTTTTGTCGGTTATCATGGTACTCCGCACATCATAGAGAACGCTCTTGCGGATTTAAATAGATTGGGTCAACCTGCCTAGCTGTTACAACACTTACTGCCATTAATTCCAGCTGACCTTTAACACCATGAAATACAAATAAGGGATTTTGACAAAGGAAAAATCTATTTCTGAGGAAGGCCCCGTGTCACCCGGTGAAATCCCATACTAACACGAATTTCTAGGTATAAAATGCTAGATATACCAGAGAAAAAGAGTTTTCAGGAATGCTGGGGTTACTACCCCCAGATCGAGCGCCTTCCCTAAGGAAGACGTCGGTATAACCAAGGGTGAGTGAAAGGATCACAACCACAGAGCTACACTCGATAGATATCCCCATGTCAAAACTCCTCGAAGAGAGCGGTGAGCCGTTACAGCCCCCACGCACAGGCGTCCGCCAGGCCGGCGACACCAGCGCCACCTACATCATTCCAGACTAGCACCACCCCCAGGCTTGGCATGTGCAAGTAGGGGGGGGAGCGGAAGCCACTTCTGGGAGGGTCACCGGGTGACATGGGGCCTTCCTCAGAAATAGATTTTTCCTTTGTCAAAATCCCTTTTCTGAGTCCAGCCCCGTGTCAGCCGGTGAAATAGTGATAGAGAATCATGCCAAGACTGCAAACTACAAGGAAACAAAAGGTGATCTGAAGAAAAACACAAGCTATGGAAACGGATTTAATGAGGATATCTCTCACCTGAAAAAATGAATATTAACATGAAAGTACAGTAATACGACCTTAAAAGTAGAATACAAAGTCAATACACCAAACAATATGGCAGGCAAAATACATACAAAAATACTTAAGATTATAAGGAGTAAATATGAACTTATAACTAAACATAAGAGAGACATCTACAACATGAGAAAATTTATGGGGTACATGGAGCAAAATAAGAACAGCCCAGTACCCCTAAGACAATCCAAAATTACAGCATGTCAAAATACAGTCCCCAAAAGATAATAAAAAGACAATAATAATATCAATATGAGGAGCAAGGCAGTGAGGCATGATCATCCAGAAGGGCAGGTAGAGAAGTAAATGAGGCAGGCGGGCGGGTTGGAGGGGGAAGGATAAGGGATAATGGATAATTAAGGTGGGGGAATGACACTCCCCACAGCCACTGTAGAAAATTTCAGGGCTTCGAGTGATTTTAAATAATGGCGTTTAAACACTAGAGGTGATTTCCATCCCGTATATATGGTAAGTTCTGAAAAATCCATATTATGAAAATAATTAGTGGAAGTAGCTACTGCACGAATATCATGAACCTTAGGGACTGAATCCGGGTTAGCTTGTTTAATGAAATACAGAATTTGTTGCCGTATTGCATTTAACGAAAGAGTTCCACCTTTCTCTCTGATAAAAAGAGGACCCGACTTATACTGTGGAGTTCTTAAAAGGTAAGACTTTAAGGTATAGACTGGGCATAAGGACTGGTCCTGTGGAAGGGGCACCACCTTCCAAGGAGACCACCTGTCTTGAGGGTCCTCATTTTTAGCTAAAAATCTATGGTCAGGAGAAAGGAGGGCTTCTCCGGACGGGAGGAAACTAACAAAATCATCACCTCTAGAGAGAGCCGACAGCTCTGAAATTCTGGCACCTGAAGCCAAGCTAATAAGAAATAAAGTTTTCCTTAACAGATCCAAATAAGTGCATTGAGAGTTGTCAATCTCAGATGCTAACTTAAGCACATCATTGAGGAACCACGTAACAGAATGTGAGCGCGATACGGGTCTCAGACGAGTGCATGCTCTAGGAATAGATGAAAAGTAAGAATCTGTAAGGTCAATTTTAAAACCATATAAGAATACCTTCTTCAGGGCTGACTTAGCTGTGGTAATAGTGGCCGAGCAAGGCCTTTTTCAAACAATGATCTAAAGAAGGTAGCTGCTAGGTTAGTAGTCATGGTTTGGGCTTCAGATGTCTTCAAAAAAGAGGCCAATTTCTTGACTGCTGAGTCATATTGTCTGAGAGTAGAATCTCTCTTGTCTGATTCTAAAAACAGAGTGTTAACGGGGTCAATGTTTGCTCCCCTTTGAGCTGCGAACTTTATAAAGTCCATAAAACTAGGGCATTCTGAATTGTTGAGGAAGCTGACACAGTCTTGGTTTGTACTGTTTGGGTCAGTTTGGGATTGGAAATCTGAAGACTCCGCAACCCCAGTTCCTGAAGAAGAGGGAACCAATTGCTCTTCGGCCAATACGGGGCTACCAGGGCTAGTTGACCCTTGAATGACCTGAGTTTGTGCAGTACTTTCAACAGCAAATTTATTGGGGGAATCAGATAAATCTTCTCCCAATTGTTCCAGTCTATGGTCATTGCGTCCGTGGCATATGCCTGAGGATCCAGGTTGGGGGCCACATAACAGGGAAGCTTGAAGTTGCTCTCCGTCGCGAACAGATCCACTTGGAAACCCGGAACCCGGCGGCAAATCCAATTGAAAGACTCTCCGTCCAGAGACCACTCCGTCTCCAACGGAGTGGTCCTGGACAGGGAATCCGCCACCACGTTCCGCACCCCCGCTAGATGGGTGGCTGACAGATGCCAGCTGTGCTTGTTCGCCAGGGAGAAAATAGCTACCATAACCTGGTTTACGCGACCTGATTTGGAGCCGCCCCTGTTGATGCAATGAACTACCACGGCGCTGTCCAACACCAGTCTGATATGAATCCGGCTGGGGGGGCGGATTTTCTTTAAGGTTAGAAATACCGCCATAGCTTCCAAGGTGTTTATATGGAACCGTTGAAACATTGTAGACCACGTTCCTTGTACTTTTTGTTTTGGCGAATACCCTCCCCAGCCGCTTAATGAGGCGTCCGTGTGAACTACCAGCGCCGGAGGAGGGAACTGAAGCGGGACTGTCTTGGACAGGCCGCTGACTGTGGACCAAGGCCGCAGTCTCGCCTTTAAAATCCGGGGGATGGAGGAGACCTTGTCTCTGAGCCTGACATTGGCTCGACTCCGCCACACTCTGTTTATGTCTTTTAATTTTGCTTTTAAGAGCAGGTCCGTCACTGAGGCAAATTGAAGGGAACCGAGGATTCCTTCTTGGGCCCGGCGGGATGCTGCTTTGTCTCTCAGGAATTTCCTGGTAAGGGAGGCTATCTCCTTCCGCTTGGGAGGCGGGAGGGATAACGTGTACGAGGACAGATCCCACTGGAGACCCAGCCACTGAAACCGGGACTCCGGAGTCAGGCGGGACTTCTCTCTGTTCAGTTGGAAACCTAACGACTCCAGGAAGTTGATGACCGTGGCCGTGGCCTTCCGGCATTCTAGAACTGTTGGTGCCCAAATTATCTAATCGTCTAGATACGCTGCTAGGGATATCCCCCGGGACCGGAGTTGCTGAACTACCGTGTCCGCCAGCTTTGTAAATATCCTGGGTGCAATATTTAGACTGAAAGGCATGACCCTGAAGGAGTAGGCTTGATTCCCGAGTCTGAAACCCAGGAACGGAGAGAAGCTCCGCGCAACCGGGACGTGATAGTAAGCGTCTGAAAGATCGATAGAGGTGGTGACGGCTCCACGCGGAAGTAGAGTCCGTACCTGCGCTACCGTAAGCATGCGAAATTTGTCGCATTTTATGTAATGATTTAGACGCGACAGATCCAGAATCACTCTTTGCTGATCGGAGTCTTTCTTGGGAACAGTGAACAACCTGCCTTGAAATTTGAGGTGCCTTACTTTCTTTATTGCTCGCTTGTTGAGCAGTTCCGCCACATAGTCCTGTAGGACTCTTTGAGGGTGGCTGGTAAAACCTGATCAGAGGAGGGGGGTCCTTGGTCCAGCTCCAACCTAGACCTTTGGACACAGTGCTGTGTGCCCAAGGGCTGAAGGACCACTGGTCTCTGAACCAGTACAGGCGACCACCTACCTGACTGTTCTCAGTGGGAGGAAGCGGGTTTGTTTCCTCTACCACGTCCAGGTTTCCTCTTGGGGCGGTGTTGGACTTGCCTCAGTAAGGGGTCCGACCTCTTCCCCCCCTTGCACTCCTATTAAGGCCGTGAAAGAACCCACGGCCTTCATAGGTAGGATTGTACGCCGGTGAGGCAACGTACGAGGGTGCAGCAAGGGAATGAGCTGGTTGGACCAGCACGTATTGTTGGGGATGAGCTTTAGAGGTGGAGGGCTGCGCGACTGCCGAGACCGGGACAGCTTGAACAACCGTCTGATGATGAGGCCTCTTGTGTCTCCTGAACCGCTTACCAGTCTTAGTCTGGGGGCCGCCAGATTCTGGGGTCTTACGCTTGTAAGCTGAGATACCCCAGCGAGAGCGAAGACTCTGGTTGGCTCTAGTAGCCTCACCCAGCACACTGGCTACCTCTTCCTCTGGGAAGAGGTTAGGGCCCCAGATAGAGCTCTTCATGAGCTTGTTAGGCTCATGACGTATGGTGGCTTCAGCAAAGATGAATCTCCTGCATTCTAGCTTAGCCATCATAAAGTCAAAAAGGTCTGTCTGAAACCCTGCTAACAGGGATTTAGCCAGAACCTGAAAGAAGGGCTCATCTGCACAGGAGACGGCAGTCGCTTCTGTGAGGCAGACGGAGTTCAAGGACCGGGCTAGCCTAGTCCGGGCCTCAAATTCAGTCTTCAGCAAGGCTTCCGGGAGCTTAGGAAGCTGTTCGCTGAACTGGGTAGACGCACAGTAAGCGTCCAGCTTTCCCACAGTAAAGGTGGACGGGGCGTCTCTCCAGAACTCCTCACCCCCTGGGAATACCAGGGATGTGGAATCTGTCTCCCTTAACTGAGGCAAGGGGTTGCCGTCAAAGCATGCTCGAGCCGTAGCCAGAGCCACTTTGTTTAGGCATGGAGTCAGCAACTTATCACCTAGGGCGAACATGGTGTAGTTGCCCTTGAAAGGTGTAAGCTTTGTGTTCTCTGCCTGCCACTCCGTAGGAGTGCGCAGGAGAGCCGACTGAGCTTGGTCCCTAGGAAAGATCACTGTCTCTCTAGGGACTTTGTCTGAGCGTACCCAGGCTTCCTCCGTCAGCCTAACGAAGCCTGGGTAAGGGGGCAGGAGATCGGGAGGAAAGAACTCGAGTTCCTCTAACCGTCTCGTGCCAAGACCTTCAACAGTCAATGTACCCTCGTGCTGAATGGCACGAAGGGCAAAACGCCACAGGTTCCCGACATCGAAAGGAGGGAGATCAGCCATGTCAGGGATAGCATACTGTGGTTCGACTCCGCCGGGGCGAGCCATTCCCGCCAGTATATTATCATGGCTGTGAAGTTTCTCAGAAATTTGGGAGAACTTCGACTCGACCTCCGCCGAGAACCTCTCGAACAACGAGTTTGCAAACGCCTCCGGGTCAAAGGCAGGCTGGCGAGGAGGGCTTGGTCTTGATGCCCTCTTACTCGCGCCTTTGCTGGAGGTTCCAGGTTTGCTCCCGGAGGCTACAGGTACGGGGACCTTAGCCTTCGACGGGGGGAAAGGAGATGCTTTCCTGGAAGACGAGGACTTAAAGCCCTTCGCCTTCCATGAAGTCTTCAGCTTCAACTTAGGGACAGCTGATGGACCCCTGTCACCCAAGGTGGAAGACTTAACAAAACCTGAAAATGAAGATACAGAGGAAGATGGGGAATCAAAAAGGGCGCCCGCCCCCGCAACCTCACTTACCTCGCTACCTACCACTTGGTCCGGCTCTGTGTTCATCGGTTCCAGGTCCAAGTCTAACGCGGCGACATCCTCCGACACCTCCGCGTAAAGGATGTCCTCTTGGGGTGGCTGGGTCGCATCCCGGATCTGCTGAATGATGGGGTTGGCCAACTCTTCGGGAACCGCAGCAGCCACCCGGCGCCGGGTAAAGCAGGTCCCGCAACTTAGCGTCGAGGACATAAGGCTTCCCCGACGGAACATTTCTTCCGAACCCAGCCACCCAGGCGCGGAGAGACTCAAGGGTAGTCTTCTTGGAGGACTCATCCGCCTGTAAGAGAACGGACAATTAGGGTTGAACGGAAAAACACGCCCGAAAACCATATAAGCACTACACAGATATGAGGAACGTAAGAAATGAGAAGCTATATCTTACCGACTCGTCCTGGATGCCAGCGCACAGAGCGAAGCAAACCTCACAGCCGTCGGGGTGCCAAACGATGAGGTCGTCCAACCGGACCGCACAGCCAGTGTGGGTCCGGCACACCACATGCCCATACGGTTGCTGGAGAGACGCGGTGCACCCCGGCTCCTCACAACAAACAGTCTGTAAGTGTAAAAAAGTACATGAACCTACCACTCTAAGCAACCTAAAGCTGGAAGGCCAGGGTAATTCCGCTTACCACCGGAATGCTCCAGTGGAGAGAAAAACCCCTCGTCAGAGACGCGACCACCAACCCATAACTTAAACAGAGTGGAAGGCAAGATACTCCCGGTCACCGGAATACTCCGGCGGAACGGAAGGTTTGAGACAAGAGGGACCCACCACAAGGGCTGCCAGCAAAAAAGACGGCGGAACCCCAGGGTGGAGCACCGGACTCAATAAAACACATAAAATAAGTGTAGTGGCGGAGTGAGAAGCTCACTCCGCCAGATAATATAAATATATATATATAAGATACAAGTGATGGTAATAATGAGAAAATCACCTCCGGAGACCTGAGGTATCCCTCTCTCTCCCTCTCCCTCTCCCTCTCTCGAATCTCCCCGCCAGAGAAACAAAGGTGGGCGAGGCGACCGTCATTGAAAGGCCAAGTATAATATAAGCCGGAGCAGGCGCCAACGACCCAACCAAAGCAACTCGACGGAGAGTGGACAAGACCAAAAGAAAGAATGTCCGAAACCCGCTCGATCTTGGAGAGTGGTAAACGAAACATTAAAACAAACACAGCGCTGCCGGGGACTAGTTCTGAGAGGGAACGAATCTCTCCACCAGAGGAAGTCCCCAACTCTGAGAAAACGCCATCTAGCGTCACCCGCACGAGAAAAGGCAAGAGCTGGCCTGAGATGAGGGGGGGGGAGGGAGGGTGGTGGGGTAGGGAAGAGGAGTAGGCTAAGAAGAGTGAAAACAGGAGACAAGGGAAAGTAATTCACCCGCTCGACTGCAATCACACGCCACGCCAAGGAACATAATACGAGCTTGGCAGGACAAGCCTACTCCTGAGGGAAGGGATGCGACCAAGAACTCAACGCCCGACTCCTGCCTAGGCAAAGCCTAGGTAAACGCCCGTGCTTAGGCATGGCCTAGGCTAACGGAAGGAGTAAGGGGAGGGTGGAGGAAGGAATAACAGGGAGAGAAATTCTGTGCCAAGAACCAACCAGGACCGAAAAGGAGGGGGCAAAAAAGGCAAATAGCCTAGAGGAGGCACACCCAATGAACTCAACCCCTTCAAAAAGAAGGGGGAGGACAAAGGGGCTCACTCTGCCACCCCAAAAACGGCCACTGGAGGAAACAGCAACAAAACTCCCTCAACCCGATGATCCGCCCCACACCTAACCTATGAGGAGGGCGAGAGGACAAGGAAGCAATACGAGCCTAACAATATGAAAGGCAAGGGAGAAAAACCCACACACAATATAGAATAAAAAACCATCACAATAAACACAATATACATAAAAAATTATATTCCAAGAATAATGTGCTCATGCGAGGTGCGTAGTCTAACTCCGAGGAGCGGCCAGACATAGAGTTGACGCTACCCCGAAGAGGCAACAATATATATATATCACCAACGCAAAAATATAATAATAATAATAGTAAATAAGTAAGACCAACCTGGGAACTCATCCTGGAGGGGAGACCTAAGCAGGGAATGACGGGAACCCTATAGGGGGGACTCGCTATGGGGGTCAGTAAATTAAACAAAACTCCAATAAAACCCCCCGCCCAGGAAACACCGCCAGGAAGAGATCCGGGGGGAAAAGATAAGTAATATAACGACAAGGAGACAACCCCGACAGAAAAGACTGAAGGGGCAACCTCACGGTCGGCATGGCTGGCTAGGGGATGCCGTGGCGTCATAACAACAATCTCATAATTGTGAAATATGGACAGATGCAGCCAAACTTATCGACAAAACCCCACAATAAGATGGTACTTAACTTAGAGATGGTGAAACTGCTAGAAGACATGTCGAAAAAGCAGGAAAACACCCAAAATAGCACAAGCACAAAAATCCCGGTGATGATAATCACGTGCTAGAAAATGGAATGTAGGTGGCGCTGGTGTCGCCGGCCTGGCGGACGCCTGTGCGTGGGGGCTGTAACGGCTCACCGCTCTCTTCGAGGAGTTTTGACATGGGGATATCTATCGAGTGTAGCTCTGTGGTTGTGATCCTTTCACTCACCCTTGGTTATACCGACGTCTTCCTTAGGGAAGGCGCTCGATCTGGGGGTAGTAACCCCAGCATTCCTGAAAGCTCTTTTTCTCTGGTATATCTAGCATTTTATACCTAGAAATTCGTGTTAGTATGGAATTTCACCGGCTGACACGGGGCTGGACTCAGAAATGAATCTGTAAAAATTAAAGAAATTATCATTACCTCGTATGATGATTCAATAATAAGCCTGTTCATAATGGAAAACGAGTAAATATTGCCCTTCTGATAAACAGTACTACACCGAGATATCCACACACTATCTTTTAGATCTCTATGAACGAAGTCATCTGAGAATTTCTGATTACTTCGGACATGCATGGTGTTTTTAAGTATCTGAACGTATTTGTTTTTCAGATTTAACTTATATGATATAATTTGCATTGTATATTCATATTCTAGAGTAAATTTACCGAGATTGTGTGTTTTCTGTAAGAAAAAAATTAAAATTCGATGAACGAAATCTAAAGAAAACTGTATCTTCACTTTTCTTGCCAAGTGTACAACAAACATAGTTGACAAATTGGATTGGAATACAGTTGACGACTTGCATACAAGTGATCATTTCCCAATATTAATTTCATTATTAGAAAATAATCCCACCAAGCATGTCCCATAATATAACATTTATAAAGCAGATTAGGAGCAATATGAATTCCACACTAGGAATATCCCACCATTTTAATATTTAAAAGACTATAATGAAACTAATAAATTTCTTGTTAATTTCATTACAAATGCTGGTGTTAAAGCAATACCAAAATCAAAATCTCATCCAACAAAACACAAAGTCCCTTTGGTGGTCTGAAAAACTAACAGAATGAATAAAAATAAAACACCAGATTGGAAGGTGATTAGATAATTTGAATAGAAAGTTCAGTAAAATCAACAAAACATTACCGAAAAATAAAACACCAAATTGGAAGACGATTAGATAATTTGAATAGAAAGTTCAGTAAAATCAACAAAACATTACCGATATTAGAAGGAACTTTACAAAAAATGATTATATTATTATTAGAAATTGATACATTAAAACCTCTGTATAACAAAATATCTTCAAAATTGAAAAGAGAAGTAATTCAAGGAAGAATCATTTCATGGAGGAAATATGTATCAGATCTCTCGAATAATACTCCCATTCAAAAAATTTTGGAAGAATTCAGGAAAATAAATGGTACCCATGTTAAATCACCTAGACATGCCAAAATAAAAGATGGGAAAAGAATACTTGATCCTAAAGAAATAAGTACAGTGAACCCCCCATATTCGCGGGGGATGTGTCCCCCCCCGCGAATAGGTCAAATCCGCGAATGCTTAATCCTAAAGAAATAAGTACAGTGAACCCCCCATATTCGCGGGGGATGCGTCCCACACCCCCCCGCGAATAGGTCAAATCCGCGAATGCTTAAAACCCATCTAAAAACACTTAGAACTGCCCATTTTGATAGCTTAAACCAAGAGAAACCCTGTAAAAATGCTTATACCTGAGTGTTTTAATAGTTTTATCACAAAAAATGCATTTATTCATGAAAATTATATGAAAATACAGTAATTAGTGAATATTTCTCAGTGAAAAATACCGCGAATGGGCGAATTTTCCGCGAATGATGGCTAGATATGTTCAACAGAGAAACCCGCGAATACGTGAGTCCGCGAACCATGAGAACGCGAATACGTGAGTCCGCGAACCATGAGAACGCGAATACGGGGGGTTTACTGTAGATCAATAAAAGAAATTTTGTCAGAATCAACATTTTCAGTAATACCCATTTTAATGTTCATGAGAAGCTGTGATTTAATTAATAAAATCTAAAAAGTAATTAATAAAAATACGGAAACCTAATGAGTTTTAAAAGAACTAAATTTTAAAATTTTACCAAATAATTTTACTTAATTTTAATATACCTTTTTAGTGAGTATATATGGAAATATGAGTATAAATGTATTTATTGTGTGAGTGTGTACAAGTATGAGAGCTTATCCTTTGTGCAACTTTTAATTTAATTTTCATTCATTCATCACCATACCGAGTGACCTATTTAGTCTCAGTGCTAGGCTTCTAGCCTAGACCTGTCATTTCATCCAAATCCTTCGGGCCAGCCCTATGAGAGCTGATAGTCAGCTCAGTGGTCTGGTTAAACTTTATTAATAATAATAATTAATGCCCACTCAGTTTGTGTCACAGTGTAACAGATCTACATTGGATTCTCTGTCTAACTTTGAACAAATTACTATAGCTGTCCTTTTTGACATTGAATAGGCATACGATACTACTGTACATGGAAATATGCAATATTAAAAACTACATAAAAACAACACCCACAGACATTTGCCGAGGTTTATCCAAAACTTTCTGACAATTGCAATTTTCCAGTGAGAATTGATGATGCATTGTCAAGTGCATTTCCATTTGGAAAGGTGTTTCACAAGGAAGCATCCTTAGTGACACAATGTTCACTTTAGCAGTAAATGATATCAGTAATAATCTACCTATCAAAATTAAAAGTAACTTGTATGTGGATGATTTTGCCATATACTATTCAGCATCTCACATAAAACATGCAGAGCGAATCATTAATAAAACTATAATAAAAATAGATGAATGGGCCTCATCTGTAGGCTTCAAATTTTCAATACAAAAGACTCAAGCAGTAATGTTTTATAGAAAAAAAGTGGAAAAAAGGTGAAGAAACAGATTTAAATATCAGAAATCATTCCATACCAATTGGCCAAACAGCAAAATTTTTGTGGTTAGTATTTGATACTCACTTAAACTGGAAAGCCCACATAACATATATGAAATCAAAATGTAAAAGAGCATTAAACCTAATTAAAAAACTATCGAACACTACTTGGGGAGCCGATAGACATACCCTTACTGTACTGTATAAAGCAACAGTGCTCTCTTATCATTGATTATGGAAGTGAAATATATGGCTCGGCATCAGATACAACTCTAAAAACGTTAGACCCAGTTCATAATGAAGGCCTTAGAATATGTTGAGGAGCTTTTTGATCATCACCAACGTCTTCTTTACAAGTTGAATGTGGTGAACTACCTCTCTCTCTCTCTCTCTCCATAGAGAGCTAGTAACATGAACAGTGCTCTGAGAATTCAGACAAATGATTCTCTAACCAAAAAATTATTTGGATTAAGAGATGTGTTTATAAACAATCATCCACCTCCTTCCCCAATTAAAGCTAGAAGATTGTTTGAGTCATTAAATATAAATGTACAGTTACCATTAATATTAAAATTACCTCCTCCTTGGACAATGAATAAAATGAGAATTTCTGGGCTCGACCTGTGTCACCCGGTGAAATATCCTTTTAGCACATATTTCTAGATATAAGTATTGCTAAATATACCAGAGAAAAGCTAAACACAATGCCAGGGTTACGACCCCCGGATCGAACGCCATTATATGGTGTCGGTATACACAAAGGGTGAGTGGTTGCCACTACCACAGGCCTCCGCCCTATAGAGCTCTCCAATCCCAAAACCCCGAAAAGTGAGGAGCCGTTGCATACCTCATCCTCTTCTCCCAGCCAACCACCACCCCGGCCGCCATCTTGTAAACATTCCAATTTAGCATGCCACCAGACACACCGTGTTTTTTCTTTGGTGCCTTGTTTTTTGGATTTTGCCTAATTCATCATGTCATCTCTTCCCGAATTCCCACCAACTAAGTTGAGTACCATCTCCTTTTGGTTTTTTCTTACAGAGGCATCTTATTTGACCATTATATATTGTTTACCAAGTAAATAATCAAACCGGACGTGGCTGTAATGGCCTCTGCCATGCTGGACCCTCAGTCTTCGCATGTTATTAGCAGAAAGTTCCTGCTAGTTTTTATCCGTACTCCTTTCAATTTGGAGTTTTATTTATAGAAATCACCATTTCGCTGGTAGGAGGTTGGGAGCCCGTATCATGACTGATCTAGGCTAGAGATGGAGGTTTTTTCCCCTTCCCTTTTCTGATCATAATTTCTCCCTTTCCCTGGTTCCCTTCCTCTACCAGCAAGTTGGTACATTCTCCATGGTGGTACTGTTATGCTCATGATCATTTCTGATGTGTACGAAGATGGATGACATGTATATCTTGGATTAGTTTTATGTGTGATTCGACGTCAGGGTCGGCCATCTTGGGTATCCCCCGCTTCCCGTATATCGGTGATTGTTTGGCCTTCTCTGCCGCTGAGTCATTTACGTATTTATAGTATATAATTCTTTGTATATATGTTTTTTATATTTCACACATCGTTTGGTTAACTTTTTAGTACTCTTGAAGTCAGGTAGTTTTATTCGATTAGGTATTTTCTAGCCTAGCCTACTCGGCCGTACCGCAATCGGTTTTGGAGAGTTAGGCTGGACAGGATAGGCTCTTTTACACGATGCTCATGCTTCCTAGCTCTCCTGACCAGGCCGTTTTGAGGCTTTGGAGGGAGATGTTAGGTTGTTGAGGGAGTTCCTCGTTCTCTCTT
This sequence comes from Macrobrachium rosenbergii, assembly GCF_040412425.1. NCBI lineage: Eukaryota > Metazoa > Arthropoda > Malacostraca > Decapoda > Palaemonidae > Macrobrachium > Macrobrachium rosenbergii. The sequence goes on along the minus strand of NC_089781.1, from coordinate 49,825,676 downwards.
GGCCCACCTGACCATGCTGTCACGTTTTTGGAAGGTGAGGTTAGGCTAGTGGGGTAGTTGTCCTTCCCCCCTTAGCCCACCTGACCAGGCCGTGAGGTTTTTGGAGGGTGAGGTTAGAATAGTGAAGGGTCTCCTCATTTCATAGTCTTCCATCTGACCAGACTGTCGGTTTTGGAGGGTGTGGCCAGGCTTTGAGTGGTCTCCCCCGTTGCGCCTATTCTGGCCTTCCTGTCCAAGCCAAAAAGCTTTGGTTTTGGAGGGTGGACTGGGATCGAAGGTTGCACGGATCATTACGTGTATGTAGCCTAGTCCTTCTTTACCTGATCAGTTAGCTTTTGGCGAGTGACCCAGACATCTCCCTATGAGAGGGACGCTGATCGCTTTCGTTCGGCACCCCGTGGGGAGTTTTTCTTTCGGCTTCCAGAGGGTGTTACCCACCCGTCTGGTCGCCGTTTGCCGGGTTTCCGCCACTCTGGTACCTTTTCCCCTTATCGGCCGGCGTTTCGTTTGTTCGCTTTCCACAGTGTTAGCTGGAGCATCGAACACGGTCCCAGGGATGCTATCATGACTTTCGCTATATTCAGTCTCCGCCAGGTTAGTCAGATCTCTCGTTGTTATCGTCTACGTTACCACTCCGGTGGGTATGGTATTCGGTTAGTTGGTGCTTTCCACTATCTGGTTCCCGCCCTTTGCGTTGAGAGTTGAGCCATATGCGAACACTCCTCTCCGCCTCTTCCGCCATTACCATAATGTGTGATATAACGAGATTTCCGTGACAATCAGGGCGGAGTACCATAGCATCAGAGTATCTTAGAGTACTTATGCTTACATAATTAGTAGTTGACCATTCCGTAGCTGTCGACCCTGAAGATCTGGGTCGGCGGATTTGGGAGGAACGTTGCGTCCGGCAAGCCATAAGTCCTGTCAGAGGAGATATGCAATCTCCTCTACCCCGGAGCCCGGATCTCAGCTGCAGTGCCGGCGGAATTAGCCGCCCCTATAATTGAACGGATCCGGGAGGAGACGCAACCCTCCCAAGAAGACAACCTGTGCGGAGAGGTGGCGGAAGAGGTGGCGGCCATCAACATCCACCTCGAACCGATGAGCGTCAATTTGGACCACCAGGTAGAAGGTAAGGTGGTAAGTGAGGCAGGGGGAGAGAGTGTTGGTAGCCCCCTTTTTGGTTCTCCTTCTTCCTCTTCTTCTTCCTTTCAAGGGTTTCCCAAACCAGCTATCCTTGAGGACAGGTCGAGGTCTGTTGTCCCCAAGGTGAAATCCTTGAAAAAGGACTTACCTAAGTCCTCTAGACCTCAAAGGTCTAATCCGTCAGCTCCCTCAAGGTCGTCACTGGCTCTCAAACCAGTGGCGTCCTCTAGTAAGGCTACTCCCCGGCCCAAGGGGTCAAGATCCAGGACGTCCAAGGCTAATCCCCCACAGCCTAACTTTGACCCTGAGGCCTTTGCGGAACTTCTGATGCAGAAGTTAGACAAGAAGGTTGAGGCTAGGATTCAAGACCTTTCCTCCCAGCTTGCTACAAGCTTGCAGACCTCTGGTCAGTCTGTGCAGTCATTGGCACAGAGGATGCAGACCCAGGAAAGCTTGCTCTCCGGGTTTATGCGATCCGGAGTAGCAGGGCAATCTTACGTTGTTCTGGATGCCTCCAGACTGCCCCCCTTTGATAAGGGAAACCCGTGGCGGCTGGCTCTTCACTCTCCTCTGCACAATGATACCCTGACCATCGAGGGCTTGGGAACTCGTCGGTTGGAGGAACTGGAGTTCTTTCCACCCGACCTGGTGCCTCCCTACCCAGGGTATGCCAGGCAGGAAGCCTGGATCAGATCAGACAAGGTCCCGAAGGAGACAGTTATCTTCCCCAGGGACCAAGCCCAATCCACCTTGATGCACGCTCTCACTGACTGGGAGTGCGAGAATACCAAGCTTACCCCCTTTAAGGGGACTTTCACGTTGTTCTCGGTAGGTGACTCCATCCCTACCCCCTGCACTACTGAGATCGTAGTTCTGACTAGTCAGGCGGGAATCGAGGGTAAGCCACTGCCTCAACTCCAGGAGACAGATCCCACCTCCTTCGTTTTCCCCGGGGATTCGGAATTTTGGTCGGGAGCTCCGGCCATGTTCACGGTGGGTAAACTCGACCCCAAGTGCGCCTCCACACTATTTAGTGAACAGCTTCCCAAGATTCCGGAGGCCCTTCTGAAGGTGGAGTTCGAGGCTAGGTGCAGGTTGAGTCGCTCCCTGCATTCTATCACTATTACGGAGGTAACAGCGTTAACTTACGCTGAAGAACCTCTATTCCAGGCCCTGACAAAATCCCTGTTAGCGGCATTCCAATCGGACCTGTATGACTTTGTAGTGGCGAGACTAAACTGCCGGAAACATATCTTTGCGGACACCACTATCAGACATGAGCCCAATAGACTCATGAAGAGTTCTATCTGGGGTCCTAACATGTTCCCTGAGGATGAGGTCGACAATGTTCTGGCGGAGGCAACCAGAGCAAATCAAAGTCTTCGCTCCCGCTGGGGTCTCCCCTTTAAAAGGAAGGCCACCGAGACCGCCGGACCTCAAGCCAGGGAAAGGAAAAGGTTCAGGAGGTACAGAAAACCCCAGACCCAAACTATGCTCCAAGCTGTACCGGTCTCTCAGATCGGACAGCCTTCAACTTCCAAAGCCCAGCCTCAGCAACAGTTTGTTCTGATGCAGCCGGCTCAGCAAACCCTTGCTCCGCCAACCTTTGTAGCGTCCCCAGCTTTCAACGCTTCGTTTGAAAGCCAAGGGGCGTTTCGAGGCTTTAACAGACATGCGAGGGGAAGCAGAGCCAGACCCGCCTTCAGAGGTAGAACTGCATCACGACCTCTTTCAAGTGGAAGAGGAGGCCGAGGAGGTAGAGGAAGTAAGCCCTCTTCCGTTCAGTGAGTCTCCTCAGGTGGGCAGGAGGTTACATCTCTTCCGGGACCGTTGGACCTTCAGTCCGTGGGCCCACAGCATAGTTTCAAAAGGTCTGGGATGGAGCTGGAGCACAGTGCCGCCTCCGCCAGTCAGATTCCATCAGTCTCCATCCAAAGACCTTCTGGACTTTGTAAAAGACCCTCTTCAAAAGAAGGCAATAAAGAGAGTGAGACACCTGAAATTTCAAGGCCGGCTGTTCAGTGTTCCGAAGAAAGACTCAATCCAGCAAAGAGTAATTCTAGACTTGTCTTGTCTCAACTTATACATTCAATGCGACAAGTTTCGCATGCTTACAATCTCGCAAGTGCGGACCCTACTTCCCCGTGGGGCCGTCACCACCTCTATAGATCTTTCAGACGCTTATTATCACGTCCCGATTGCGAGAAACTTCTCTCCTTACCTAGGATTCAGACTAGGGAAACAACCATACTCGTTCAGAGTCATGCCATTCGGGCCCAACATAGCGCCCAGAATTTTCACCAAACTGGCAGAAACAGTAGTCCAACAACTACGGGCCCAAGGGATTATGTTAGCTGCATACCTGGACGATTGGATGATTTGGGCATCCAACGCCAAGGAATGTCGGAAAGCAACATCCATAGTGATCAGCTTCCTGGAATCCTTAGGTTTTCAAATAAACAGGAAGAAATCCCGCCTAGTTCCGGAGGCTCAGTTTCAATGGTTAGGAATCCAGTGGGATCTGGACACACACAAACTATCACTTCCGCCAGCCAAAAGGAGGGAAATAGCCAAAGCTACCAGGCAGTTCCTCAAAAACAAAAAAGCCTCTCGTCGTATCCAGGAAAGAGTCCTGGGTTCTCTTCAGTTCGCGTCAGTGACAGATTTGCTGCTGAAAGCCAAACTGAAGGATATAAACAGAGTATGGCGGAGACGAGCCAACAGCAGATACAGAGACAGGATGTCTCTAATTCCGCCGGTGTTGAGGAAGAGGCTTCGACCATGGTCAACGGTCAAGAGTTTGTCAAGGTCAGTGCCTCTCCAATTTCCCCCTCCATCGTTAGTGATCCATACGGATGCTTCCCTGAGCGGGTGGGGAGGATATTCTCAACACAAGAAAGTTCAAGGAACGTGGTCAACTATGTTCCGCCAGTTCCATATTAACATTCTAGAAGCAATGGCAGTATTTCTAATGCTAAAGAAACTACGTCCAACCAGGCAGATTCATATCAGACTGGTACTGGACAGTGCAGTAGTTGTACATTGCATAAACAGAGGGGGCTCCAAGTCGAGCCGGATCAATCAGGTAATGATCGCAATCTTCTCTCTGGCAAGGAAACATCGTTGGCACCTGTCAGCTACTCATCTGGCAGGTGTCCGGAATGTCATTGCAGATTCACTGTCCAGGACAACTCCGCTGGAGTCGGAATGGTCATTGGACAAAGCATCATTCGAGTGGATTTGTCTTCAGGTACCAGGTCTCCAGGTGGACCTGTTTGCCACAGAGAGCAACCACAAGCTTCCGTGTTACGTTGCTCCCAATCTAGACCCTCTAGCTCACTCCATGGATGCGATGTCAGTAGACTGGAACAGGTGGCAAAGGATCTATCTGTTTCTACCAATAAACCTATTAATGAAAGTTTTACACAAACTCAGATCATTCAAAGGTCAAGTAGCACTTGTGGCACCCAACTGGCCAAAGAGCAATTGGTTTCCTCTTCTTCTAGAGTTGAAACTCCGGCGCATGCAAATCCCCAGTCCAAGGTTGACACAAATAGTACAAACTCGGACTGTGTCAGCTTCCTCAAGAATTCTGAATGCCCTAACTTTATGGACTTCATGAAGTTTGCAGCTCAGAAAGACGCTAACATTGATCCTATTAATACACTGTTCATAGAATCAGACAAGAGGGAATCTACCCTCAGACAATATGACTCAGCAGTTAAAAAGTTAGCATTATTTCTGAGGGAATCTGAAGCTCAGGAAATGACCACGAACCTTGCAATCTCTTTCTTCAGATCATTATTTGAGAAAGGACTGGCCTCTAGTACTATTACTACAGCAAAATCTGCTTTAAGAAAAATATTTTTACATGGCTTCAATATTAACCTTACAGACTCATATTTTTCATCAATTCCTAAAGCATGCGCTCGTCTTAGACCAGTAACCCGTCCCCACACGGTTTCCTGGTTCTTAAATGACGTACTTAAATTAGCATCAGACACTGATAATGAACTGTGTTCATACTCGAGTCTGTTAAGGAAAACGTTATTTCTAATAAGCCTAGCCTCAGGTGCCAGAATTTCTGAACTGTCGGCTCTCTCTAGAGAACCGAACCATGTTGATTTCCTCCCGTCAGGAGAAGTTCTGTTGTCTCCGGATCTCAAGTTTCTAGCTAAAAATGAAGATCCACAAAATAGATGGTCCCCTTGGAAGGTTATTCCCCTTCCACAGGATCTGTCCTTATGTCCAGTTAACACTTTAAAAGCTTATTTAAATAGAACTTCTAATAGAATGTCTGGCCCTCTTTTTGTTAGGGAAAATGGAGGAACCATTTCTGTAAAGGCCATCAGGCAACAAATACTGTATTTCATAAAGCAAGCAAACCCGGATTCAGTACCTAGGGTACATGATATTCGGGCAGTGGCCACCTCCACTAATTATTTCCATAATATGAAATTTGATGACCTTAAAGAATATACGGGCTGGAAATCACCAACAGTGTTCAAACGCCACTATCTTAAATCTCTAGAGGCTCTTAAATGCTCCACAGTGGCTGCAGGAAGTATTGTTCCTCCTGCCCTAGACTAGCTTATGTAACCTTAGTTTATCCTGTCCTTTATTCCTCTCTCGCCTGCCTGCCTCGTTTACTCGCCATGCCTTCTAACCTTTAGGTCAGGCCTGCTTCACAGCCTGACTCCTGACCATTTTGCATATCTTGTTGTACCCCTTGTTGTTAGCCTTAAGTGTCTTGGTGTAATTATTTTTGTCTGTGTGCCCTATATTGTTAATCATTTTTATTATTAATGCTTTGGGTTATTAAAACACAGTAATTTTCTTATAGTTTTATTTAGCTCCATTAAGGTAATTCTTAGAGGGCTCCACCAAGCTTTTGTATGGCTGATTCTCTGTTATAATTTCACCGGGTGACACAGGTCGAGCCCAGAAAAGGGATTTTGACAAAGGAAAAATCTATTTTTGGGGGAAGACCTGTGTCACCCGGTGACCCATCCCTGTATCTCCTTTCCCCCCCTGAGTGGCATACCAAGCTTGGAGGGTGCTAACTTGGGATGTTTACAAGATGGCGGCCGGGGTGGTGGTTGGCTGGTAGAAGAGGATGAGGTATGCAACGGCTCCTCACTTTTCGGGGTTTTGGGATTGGAGAGCTCTATAGGGCGGAGGCCTGTGGTAGTGGCAACCACTCACCCTTTGTGTATACCGACACCATATAATGGCGTTCGATCCGGGGGCCGTAACCCTGGCATTGTGTTTAGCTTTTCTCTGGTATATTTAGCAATACTTATATCTAGAAATATGTGCTAAAAGGATATTTCACCGGGTGACACAGGTCTTCCCCCAGAAATAGATTTTTCCTTTGTCAAAATCCCTTTTGTACACACATGAAGTATTTATCAAAATTCATTCATATACTCCAGAATACCATAGACAGCATTCAGTAGAACAAATAATCTGAAAAGGTCCACATTGCACAATATACAGTACACTGATGGATCTAAGTGACAATACAGAGTGGGATATGCTGCAGTATCCCAAGACAAAAGGTATCAGTTCTCTCTACCAGATAATGCCTCAGTATTTACAGCTGAGTTGTGTGCAATAGTATCAGCCTTAAAAGTAATTAGAGAAGCCCCATGTGATAATTTTGAGATTTATAGCGACTCCAGAAGCACTATACAAGGCATTCAAAGCTATAATCAAAAAAATATTGTACAACATATAAAGTTTTCACTCCATAAAGTGTATAATAAGGGAAAAAATATTGAAATACATTGGATCCCTGCCCATTTAGGGATTAAGGGAAATGAAGAGGCTGATAAAGCAGCTAAAGAAGCAGTCCACATGACAAGAGCAAATGTAGACATCCCTATTAGTGATTATTCAAGATATATGAAAACAGTCATTGTAAGTAAATGTTAAAATATATGGAACGAAGAACCTGAAAATAATAAATTAAAACAGATAAAGTCCAGTTGTTGGAAAATGGAGTTCGTCATATCAGAAAGAGAGACACAGGTAATTCTGACGCGTCTCCAAATAGGCCATACTCGTTTGACACATGGACACTTAATGAACAGTCCATGTGGCCCTCCTCCCAACTGCTCAGATTGCAATATGTTGATAGCAGTTAAGCATGTACTGTGTGAATGTCCAAAATATAACCTGCATCGATTATCAAATTTTGGAAATAGACCAATAAAAGAAATTTTGTTGGAATCTTCAACATTTTCAGTAATACCCATTTTAATGTTCATGAGAAGCTGTGAGTTAGTTGATAAAATATAAAAAATCACTCAATCAGTATAATGAATTTTAAAACAAGTAAATTTTAAGATTTAATTAATTTATTTTGAATTTTAATATACCTTTTTAGTGAGGATATATGGAAACATAAGTATAAATGTACTTATTGTGTGAGAGTGTTCCATTATGAAAGCGTATGCCTTTTTACAGCTTTTAATTTCATTTTCATTTTCGTTCATTCATCATTAACAGGTGACCTATTTGGTCCCAGTGCTAGGCTTCTAGCCTAGACTTGTCATTTCATCCTAATCCTTTGGGCCTCCCTTTGAGAGCTTATAGTCAGCTCAGTGGTCTAGGTAAACTTTTTTTAATAATAATAATGTATGTTTTGCCCCAAGTGAGGCCAAGAGACCCTCCACCAGACCTACAGCCCACAAGTGAGTCTTCAATCCTCCATGCACCTGTGGGAGCCAGACTCCAACTTTTTTGGGAAGTTGGAGAATGAGAGGAGCAGATCAATGAGTGACAGAAATATTAAGGGAAGGGTATTCTATCCCCTTCAAAGAGAAACCTTCCTTATCCAGCTCTCCCGTCAAATGGACGGTGTACTCCGTAGGATCAATGAAGTGTTTAGTCCTCTTGGAAGAAGTGTCATCTCTCCACGTAGAGAAAACGAAGTTTCATATGGAAACAGTCCAGTCTGTCCTATCATCCTTTCACTGAGGGGACTGGATGATTTCCCTTGATATGAAAGATGCTTACTTCCACATTCCCATCCAGCAAGACTCAAGAAAGTATCTAAGATTCATTCATGGAAATCAAGTTTTCCAGTTTCGAGTGTTGTTTCAGCCTGTCAACAGCACCACAGGCATTCACCCGATTTCTCGCCCCATTGGCCCACTTGGCTTCACTTCCTGAGTGTGAATATTTCCTTATATTTGGACGATTGGTTAATACGCTTGCCCACGAGAGAGAGATGCTTGGAGGACCTTCAAATTGAAGGACATTTCTTTTGACTCAGGATCTAGGTTTGCTGTTGAACCTTCAAAAATCCCAAGTGACTCCTTCTCAACAGATTCTGTATTTGGGGATGAAGATCAACTGTCAGAATTTTCAGGCTTCTCCCTCCCCCAGAAGGATAGAAGCCTGCGTCAAGAAATTCAACCTTTTCCTTTCCCTACAGAAGTGTTCAGCCACTCAATGGATGAGTCTCCTGGGCACTCTATCATCGATCGAACAGTTTGTGAGGTTGGGAAGGGTGCATATGAGACCTCTACAATGCTTTTTAAGAGTCAGTTGGGATTGCAAGATAAATCAGGACTTATGCATTTTCCCAATAACACAAGAGATAAAGGAGGACCTGTGGTGGTGGAACAACGCAAACAGACTTTCAGATGGAAAGTCTCTTTCGTTAGTGAACTCCGACCTAGACTTCTTCTCCGACATGTCGGACATAGGTTGGGGAGCTCTCCTGGAGGGAAAAGAAGTTTTGGGAGTTTGGTCCCAACAAGACAAGGCTCTGCATATAAACATCAGAGAACTGAAAGCCATCCATTTGGGACTGCAACATTCCGCAAGGGAAGTACGCGACAAAGTAATTATGGTGCATGTGGACAACACATCAGCCTTAGCTTATGTAAGACTCCAAGGGGGGACTCAATCATTCTCCCTTTGCGAGACTGCCAGGAGTCTCCTTCTTTGGGCAGAGCAGAACAGAACCCAGCTGTTATCTCGGTTCATTCAGGGGAAGTGCAGCGTATTGGCAGACGAACTTAGTCATCGCAAACAAATTCTCCTGACAGAGTGGACCCAGGACCATTGAGTATGCTCCGACCTGTGAAAGTTGTGGGGAGAACCGATGGTGGTTTTGTTCGCGACACCGAAAAACCACTGTCTTCCCCTGTTCTGCTGACTGTTTCTGGACCCACGAGCCTGGGCGACAGATGTGATGATGCAAAATTGGTCAGGACTGGATGTGTATGCCTTCCCTCCGTTCGGGATGGTGAGGGAGGTTCTGAAGAAGCTCCAGTTGCATCAAAGCACCAGTATGACTTTGATGGCTCCCTTCTGGCCGAGGAAAGAGTGGTTCCCAGAGCTTCTCAAACTGCTAGTAAACTTCCCACGCCTTCTTCCAACAATCCCAAGTCTACTCAGACAACCCCATTACAGGAAATTTTATCAGGGCACATCCACTCTGGCCCTGACAGGGTTTCAGCTGTCCGCAAACTCTTGTGAGTGAAAGGCTTTTCAAGAGCTGCGGCAGAAGCTATTTCTAAATGTAGACGACATTCTACTAACAAAGTCTACCAGACAAAGTGGGCAGTATATAGACTTTGGTGTAAGAAGAATAACATCTCTTCTTCTAAAACCACTATAACTCAAGTGGCGGATTTTCTTCTTTACTTGATATCCACCAGGGACCTTTCTCCGTCTATGATAAAAGGATATAGAGCTATGCTTAGCTCAATCTTTAGACAGAGAGGTCTAGACATTTCTTCCAACCAGGATATCTCAGATCTTATTAAGTCTTTCGACACTCCCAAGGTTGACGAGGAGGTATGCCCTGGGACATTAGATGTAGTCCTCAAGTGGCTGTCTGACTCAAGATTCAAACCCATGAGTTCATCATCGTTGAAGGATCTGACTAAGAAGACTATTTTCCTCATTGTGCTAGCCGCTGCGAGAAGAGTGAGCAAACTGCATGTGATAGACAAAAGGATAAGATTTTCTCAAGGTGATGTGGTCTGTTCCCTTACCCTTGTCTTCTTGGCAAAAAACGAGAATCCTTCATAGCCATGGCCTCATTCCTTTGCTATTAAAGGTTTGTTGAACATCCTGTGTCCAGAGGAAGAGAAGAGAAGTCTGTGCCCAGTAAGAGCGCTTAGGTATTACATCAAGAGGACAGAGAAGATTAGAGGCCCAGCAAGGAATCTTTGATGTTCGGTTTTGAACCTGGCTAGTCCTATGTCTGAAAATGCTTTATCTTTTTTCGTTACAAACCTGATCCTTGAAGCACACACTCCAATTGGGGAGAACATTCTGCCTGGACTTAGGGTTAGAGCGCATGGCGTGAGAGCAGTGGCTACATCATTTGTTTTTAAGCATAATCTCTCTCTCACTTCGATCTACAGACTACTTTCTGGAAATGTAGATCTGTTTTTGCTATGCATTATTTGTGAGACGTGGAGACGACGTACGAAGATTGCAGTACACTCGGACCATTGTCCGTGGCTGGCGTAGTGTTTGGGAAGGGAACGTAGGAAGCAACACTTCCTACTTTATTCTTCGCCTTGTCAAGTTGTTGAGTTCATGGGGAGCCTGGAGGGTACAAGGTACCTAGAGTGCCCACCAGTTTTTTCTGTGTAGGATGGTGGTGGTTTATTTATATATGGTGCTTATGTGTGGTGTAGGTGACCATTTCCCTAGTTTTGTTTTTATTGTACTGCGCCCTGGGCAGGGGCATTTTATTATTGACTGTGAATTATTGGAGATTCCTTCGTTGCAAAGTTTACTTCATACCTGTACTTCGTTAGCGATTGGAGTACCCCTTTATGAAGTTGCTCACGTCAGTAGAGGCGACCCTGGCCATACCGCCACACCACTACTCGGTTGAGATGAGTACCAACCAGAGGCAGTACTGTATCTACCTGCACAGCTCTCTCACCAGGTAAGAAACAACAAGCATTTTTTCAATGCTAAGCCTTTTATATTCTGTTCTCATTTCATTATCATTTTTAATGTTAGAGTTCAAGATGTCCATGAATCCTACCTCCTTCAATGTGGATTCAGCTCAGTAATTACTGGGTAAGTTACATATATAAAAATGCCATTTTTATAATAAAATAAAGTTTTATATACTGTATACTTACCCAGTAATTACAAATGGTGCCAACCCTCCTCTCCTTACATGGACCTTAGAGCATAAACAAAAGTGAAGCTCTTGGCTTAGATGTTTCTCTCTTTCACCCCAAAAGTGGGCGGGGTTAGTCACCTACACAAACAAAAAACTATCACTACCACGAATTTCAAAACTGAAGCTGCCATCGAGTTAGAAACTCTTAGCAAAGTAATTACTGGGTAAGTATATATAAAAGTTTATATTATTATAAAAAGTCATTTTTATTCACATTTTTATTCACATTTATTTATACATTTTTAATAAGTTCCCAAGGCAATCAACATTAAAATAGTAAATGAAGTTAATAATAATTTTACTTTGTTGTATTCCATTTACAGGCTGATTTAGACCTTGCTCATAGATTGGAGAATCTGAGGAAATCCCACTCTGAGATTATCCCAACTGAAGAAGAGATGGCATCTCGACTAGCTCAGTTGAAAGGTCTTCCATCTGATCATTACCACAAGACTCAAAGTTCTGGAGCAGCATCATACGTGAAACCTGATGGGAGAACTCAGAGTCAAAAAGTAGAGGACTTACTGGAGCAGGTAAAATTACCATTGCTGTGGTAAAAATGTCTTGTTTCCCATCAAAGATGCAATTTTAATTTACTATAATTTGATAACATGGTACTGAGTTGGCCATAAGCACAGTTAGTAGTGTATGTGAACACTCCCACATTACAAAATTATCATGCATTAGATAACCAAGATAACCAAAAGATGAATTATCATTCATCTTTTGGTTATCTTGCTGAACAAATACTTCTTGTTGGTAAATGATCAAATGATCTGTTAGTTTTTTGTGTTATAATTCATACTCCAGTTAATATCAAATGTCTGTTAGTACATTTCTGTAATTAATAACAACTTTATTATGTGTCTATACATTAGCACTAAAATGATGCCAGTCCATTTAGTTTTCAGATTTGTTTTTCTTTAATTTTGTTTAACCCTTACAGAGTGGCATATACAGTATATACATTGAGAAAACCTCATGAATGGGAAGCTTTAAGGTCTGCCAATTAAAAAAAGAAAAATCAGTGGAAAGAGAAATACAGTATATGCAAATGCTCATTGTACAAACAAAAATGTTCAGTACCTGCTACAGGAAGAAAGTGATTATTTCCAACCCTGCACGGGGCCTCTTCTCTGAAATACTTATAAAAATATGGTAATTTTAGTGAGTTATACATGTTCTTTTTAATATATATATTTTTTATTTTGGTCTTGCAAAATTACAGTTACTGTATAGCTCATATTTTATCGTAAAAGATAAGAACTAAAAGCAGCAACCATTCCTGAATATATTTATGAACAAATGTGTACAAGATATACTGTACTGGGATGGGATAGGATGGGGGGATGTAGAACCCTTTAGCAAGTTATACATGTTCTTTTTAATCATTTTTTTGTACTTTATTTGGAAAAATTACAATTACAGCTGACATATCATAAAAGATAAGAACTAAAATGAGCAACAATCCCTGAGTATATTTATGGACAAATATGTATAAGATGTACTGTACTGGGACGGAGAGGTGTAGTACCATGAAGTCTCATGGGAGACTATTCTTCCTTTCACCACTGAGCGGAGGTGTGAGTGTTGCCATACAAGTTGATACAAAATCATTTACTGTATGGCCCATTCAAGTGATCTGAATGTTTTCCCACAAAATATGTTCAAATATCATGGTGCAAAATAGGATTATCTTATATGTGCTGGAAGTTTTCATATGCAATTATTGCTTATTGTAAGATACAACCTGTCCGTAGGGGCTTCATGGCTAGAAATGTATGGTTGCCAAATGTTCAAACACCAATAGACAAAAAGAGTTGATTTGTTATCTCTGTAGTCCTTTAATTAACATCAGCGTCAATGACCATACAAGTCATGACACCTGAAAACTTCAAATTATTCATTCACTCATTCCTTCCTATCATATTACAGTACAGTACCAATCTTGCTACTACTACTTTGTTCCATTGTGGCGGAATTTAAAAAAACACAAAAAACAGTACACAACACTCACCCTGATCCTCGGTTGCTGGAAGATGGAGTAAGGCGTCCACGGTCGCCAACATGGCACCCTTAACCACACAAACAAAACAAGGAAAAAAAAAAAAAAAAAGAAGATAGAACTATATACACAACAAGAACAGTACACTAACAAGAAAAACCAACAACTCTCAAAAAGCATACAAAAAACTGTCCAAGACCAAACGACTGACTAGCACTAGCTCTGACTCAAGACTCACTCTAAAACCGAAAAATCCTTCACATATTCCACAGACAGACAGCGCCGTAAACAAACTAACGACCTCATCCCTCTTCCAACAACCGAAGCACTCATCAACGACCATTACACTCTCTCTCTCTCTCTCTCTCTCTCTCTCTCTCTCTCTCTCTCTCTCTCTCTCTCTCTCTCTCTCTTACAAAACGTTGGGAAATGCTAAATACAAACAAATTTATTCATCCTCTATAATTCTCCCCCTTTTAGAATTTCCCAACCAACACCTTTCACACTGCATTCAAATCGCCCTTACGTAACACCCATGGATGCTCACTAGCAGGTCCTTTAGAGGCGCGTTCATGATGCACGCAATCATTCTCTCAGACTCGCTCTCTCCTCCAGCAACATTCAGATTTACATTTTCTCCTCCATTCTCTCTCAGATTCACGCTATCTTCTTCACTATTACCACTCTCAATTTCATCCACAATCTCATCTATAACCTCTAACTCGTTCCCAAATACCTCCCCAATTCTTCAACTAACCCATCCCATTTCGCTCATTGACCTTTCCAATTCTTGCAACGATTCATTCATGCTTTCAATCACTCGTCTATCACTGCTACGCTCTCTTACTCTTACACTTTCGCTCACCTCCAACCGTTCACTTACCTCTACATGTTCAGTCAACTCAGTTATATCAAACCCGCATATGCTATACGTTCTATTCATACCATCCCATTCATCCGTATTACACGCTTTATCACTCATTTTCACTTTGGCATTCACACCCCTATCACACAACTTACGATCACTCCGTTCACTTACGTTCTTCCCTTTCTTACGTTTTCTACCATACTCTCTCAAAACAAATTGCTGGTTCTCATGCAACAACCCCTCACGTACATGCATCACACGCACCGCTTGCATCCTGGAGGATCCACCCATTTGAACCCCCTTCACACTCAGTTTCCCGAATTCGCTGTCACAGTCACCCTCTTTCGTCTACATACACTTGATACATGCCCTTCCATTCCACATTCGACACAGTTCGCTCTCGGTTCTGAACACATTCTCGCATAATGCCCATTCTTACCACAGTTGCCACATATTACATTCACTGGTACCCCTACAACCATTAGCAATATGACCCACCTGTCCGCACCTGTAGCATTTAACCCCTATCTTTCGTACACTCCCTTACCAAATGTCCCGATTGCCCACACCGAAACACGCTCCTAAAGCCCACCTACACTCATTCTTTGTATGTCCTTCCTTTCCACATCTAAAACACTTTCGCTCGACTTCCACTCATCGACCTTCCCCTTTGTACACCATTCATCCTCACTGGCACCTCCACATTACTTGCTCTTACACTCCTATCTATTACACTATCGGCCATTCTCATTGGGCCCCTCAACACTGCATCCCTAAAGCTTCCAAACTCTGGTACTCTCTCATCTACCCCAGCCCTTACACTTACACTTCTGCTCTCTTTTATAACCCTGTTAAGCTCATAATCTTCTACAATTTCCAAAATTTCTCCCCAAGTCAACCTTTCATTCGTCCATCTTTTCTTCTCCTTCCCTTCAAGTTCACAAATTCTCTAACTCCATCTGGCACTGTCCCTAACAACTTCCGTACTAACTCCTTACATTCATCTATCCCATCATCCCCAAACTTCTTCCTTGCCAACGTCTCCAGCCTACAAGCATACAGTGACAAGGTTTCCCCAGCTTTCATTCTTGCCTCATCAAATTCATTCTTCCTCTTATACTTAACACTTGCTTTCACGCCTCGCTTGCTCAACTAGTCTAGCTTTCACCTTTTCATACTCAACATCCCCCCACACTCATAATAACCCTATACATATCAAGCAAAAACCCAGTCAAATATTCTCCTAATTCTCGTGCCCACACTCTCTTACTTTCCCCATACTTATCCTGACAAAACCTTTCATACTCCCTAAAGAAATCATGCACATCCCTACTTCCATACTCATTATACCTTTCACACCGGGGTACCTCCCTCACATACATAGCCTTCCTCACTTCTTTCTCACATTCACTCTCACTTTCGCTACTTTCACTCTGTCCTTTCATACCCTCTTCCGAATACAAAGCGTCCACTTCCGCACTTACATTCATCTTACTCATTACACTCTTCTTCCCCTCTTTTTATCCACTTTTATCCACTCACCTCCATCCACCTCACTATCACTACTGCCTTCACCCTCTCCCTTCTTTCCTGCCTTTCCCACTTCCTTACCCTTCTTACCAGTTTCCTTTCCCTTTCCCTTCTTCCCTTTTTCTTCCCCTGACTTATCCTTACCTTCCCTCTGTTCCTTCCCTTGCTTTTCATTCCCCTTTTCCTTACCCTGCCTTTCATTCTCTCGTTTCTTACTTCCTATTTCCACATCACTTTCATCACTCACGCTTCCATTCACTTCTTCCTCCTTTTCTTTCTCTCTTGCCCCTTCACACGTTCCAGAGGACCTGCCTCCAACAGCCCCTTCTCCAAAACCACCCTTGAACCTACCTTTCATCATTTCTTCCACACTTTTCATCATTCCCTCCAACTTTTTATCCATCCTCTCTTCCATTCTCTCTTCTGACTCTTTCATATCCCCTTTCATTTCTTCTTTTGCACATTAGCATTCCCCCCATCTCCTCCAACTGACTCCTCAACTCCTCATTCTCACCCCTCAGCCTCTCATTCTCCTCTCTTGCCAGCCGCAACTCCTCTCTCAACCTCACCAGTTCCTCTTCCATTCCTCCAGTCACACTACTAGCCACTAATCTCATTGCAGCTGCCCCACGTTGGGCGCCAAATATTATGTGGCGGAATTTAAAAACACAAAAACAGTACACAACACTCACCCTGATCCTCGGTTGCTGGTAGATGGAGTAAGGCGTCCACGGTCGCCAACACGGCACCCAAAACCACACAAACAAAACAAGGAAACAAAAAAAAGAAGATAGAACTATATGCACAACAAGAACAGTACACTAACAAGAAAAACCAACAACTCTCAAAAAGCACACAAAAACTGTCCAAGACCAAACGACTGACTAGCACTAGCTCTGACTCAAGACTCACTCCAAAACCGAAAAATCCTTCACATATTCCACAGACAGACAGCGCCAGTAAACAAACTAACGACCTCATCCCTCTTCCAACAACCGAAGCACTCATTGACCATTACACTCTCTCTCTCTCTCTCTCTCTCTCTCTCTCTCTCTCTCTCTCTCTCTCTCTCTCTCTCTCTCTCTCTCTCTCTCTCTCTCACAAAACGTTGGGAAATGCTAAATACAAACAAATTTATTCATCCCTCTATACCATTTCATTTTTTCTTTTCATCTAGGAGCCTAACTGCTCTAAATCCCCCCCACCCCCTTTTTTTTTTTTTATCAAGGGACGTACCATTGCTGGGATTGGAATTCATTTTGAAAACCAGTAGTGGGAGGTGTGGTGTTCATCACACCTCCCATCATTGGTTTTGAAAATGAACTCCAATCCCAGCAATGGTACATCCCTTGATAACTGAAAAAAAAGGAATTTAGAGAAGTCAGGCTTCCAGATGAAAAGAAAAAATTAAATGGAACAAAGTAGTAGTAGCAAGATTGGTACTGTACTGTAATATGATAGAAGAAAGCTACTAAAATATGAAACAGGATGAAGTAATACTCACCTGAGAGGTAACAAATCAACTCTTTGTCTATTGGTGTTTGAGCACTTGGCAACCACCCATTTCTGGCCATTAACCCTTAAACGCCGAGCCTCTATTTACAAAAACGTCTCCTGTATGCCGGCGGCGTTAAAGGGAGTTAAGCTGAAGCGGAAAAAGTTTTTTCAAAAAATCACAGCACGCTTAGTTTTTAAGATTAAGAGTTCATTTTGGCTCCTTTTTTTGTCATTGCCTGAAGTTTAGTATGCAACCATCAGAAATGAAAAAAATATCATTATCATATATGAATATTGGAATATATGACAGCGCAAAAAAAAATTTTCATATATAATTTTATACAAATCGTGCTGTGAGCAAAACGGTTAAAGCTAACGGATTATTTTTTTTTCTTTGTATTGTACACTAAATTGTGATGATTTTGGTATATAACAAATTGTAAAACGATCAAAGCAACACAGAGAAAATATTATCACAATATGATGCATGAATCCGTAATGCGCGGACATAAAAAAATGTTTTTTTCAAAAATTCACCATAAATTGAAATATTGTGCTAGAGACTTCCCGTTTGTTGAAAAATAAAGCTAATGGATTGAATATTACTAGACTGTAAGTGTTTTAGCTTACAATTGCGTTTTTCGACCATTTCGGTCGAGTTAAAGTTGACCGAAGGTTGAAATTTTGGCAGTTATCGTGATTTATGTGAGAATATTTCAAAAGTGATAAAAGCTACAACCATGAGTTATTTTCTGTTGTATTCTACATGAAATTGCACACATTTTCATATATAAAACTTTATATAACGACTAATATAAAACGGTGCAAACATTCGACAACGTGATTTAAAGAATTTGAGATGTTTGGCCGTGTTACAAATTCCAACGTGAAATTTTTTTTTCAAAATTCACCATAAATCGAAATATTGTGCTAGAGACTTCCAATTTGTTGCAAATGAAGGTACATGATGGAATATTACTAGAATGTAAGAGTTTTAGCTTATAATTGCATTTTTTTTACCATTTCGGTCGAGTTAAAGTTGACCGAAGGTTGAAATTTTGGCAGTTATCGTGATTTATATGAAAATATTTCAAAACTGATGAAAGCTACAACCATGAGTTATTTTCTGTTGTATTCTACATGAAATTGCGCACATTTCCATATATAAAACTTTATGTAACGACTAATATAAAACAGTGCAAACATTATGACAACGTGACGAAAAGAATTTCTGGCGTGGATTTAAGTAAGTAAAAGTTTTTTTCAAAAATTCATCATAAATCGAAATATTGTGCTAGAGACTTCCAATTTGTTGCAAAATGAAGGTAAATGATTGAATATTACTAGAATGTAAGAGTTTTAGCTTACAATTGCGTTTTTTTACCATTTCGGTCGAGTCAAAGTTGACCAAAGGTTGAAATTTTGGCAGTTATTGCGATTTATATGAAAATATTTCCAAACTGATAAAAGCTACAACCATGGGTTGTATTTTGTTGTATTTTACATGAAATTGCGCACATTTTCATATGTTACAACTGTTTAGGAACAGACAGAATGTTCCGGGTAAGAACACTACGTAGCGAACCTATTGGTCTATCTTTAAGAGGCGGTGGGGGGGGTGTCAACCCTGTTTCCTCTCTCTCTTTCAACAGCGAGTCTTTCTCAACGGGCATTTCACACGCCCCTCTTTCTCTCTCTTACTCACGCTAACGTCACAAAGATCTCTTTCGTTCTCGCACGGATTTCTCTCTCATTCCACATTAAAGAAATGGAATGGGTCATATAAGGAAAACTCAATCTTTCCTATCAAAAATAGATTTATTATTTAAAGCAACCCAACAAGCAATGAATAAACAAAGCAAAAATTAAAATGCATCATAAATGAAATTGTCAACTAAGAAAACATCTAACTCAAGATTTAGTCTCAATCCATCTAAAAATCTGATTATGGCTAATAGCCTGCAAACTCAAAAATTCTCACATATTCCATTATAGACTTTGTAAAGTCTGGTCTCAAGTCTCCCACATAAAAATACTAGACATTGCAAAGGTTTTGCAAACTGTCTTTCTCTATGATCACACCAACATGTTAACATCATGTTTTGCCCACAAAGTCTTCACCACAATCACACCCATGACATCTTATTCTGCCAATTCTAAGAGCTCGCCACACTCAAAGATAATGTCTTCACGATCCCGATCTAGGTCTGCTAATGCACGACCGAACTAATTTTGGGCAGAATTAGACACAAAATCGAGATTCTATAACACATGAACTTTTGTACGCGCATAGCAGCAACTTGGTCACATGATTCGGCCAACACCGCGTGTTCATCACATTAACTGCTGAGATGATCAACTATTTGCTGAATACAAAGATTTTGCAACTGACGGCTTCCACCAGTACCATCTCGCACTTTTGAAAATTCTTTCATCACACTATGTACCTTATAACATTGTATGCCATATTTTCTGAAATAGTGCTCGGCCACCACATAAGAAAGTCTCGCTCTCCTTAACGGCAAACTAAAACAAAAGCATATGTATAAAACATAACAGATAGGGCTTATGCTCAATTAGCAATGTCTACTGAAGTATAGCTTAGATACTGCCCTCATGACGTACTTGCACATCTACTGGGGACATTGTCTTAGAGCACTTGCGTGAAGTCTTACAAGCACAAATGAGCTTTACTACTCCCATAACAAGAACTATCAGAAAAATGACCACTAAAATCATTAAGACAGCTGGCAATAAATATTCACGGTACTCGACCATGAACGTATCCTCGATCTCTTCCATCGGGCGGACAGTCACCGGTATCTCTGTCGAAGGCACTGGAACTATATCGTGATTGTTATGCATATGACGCATAAATATCTTCTCGGAACTGTTGAACACAGCACGGCTAAGTACGAGAAAGTCCGTGAGACAGGATTCTGCAGGATGAGTCGAACAGCTTGGACCCTTGAAGCACTGAACGACGTCGTCTGGTTATTCTGGCACATCGTCGTGATGGGGCACTCTTTTGCAGAACACGGCAGTTAGAATACTGGTGGTGATCATGTGGTATTCACGTGGAAACTGCATAAAGTCACATTCAGTCGGAGTCTGTCTATGAACTAAAGACAACTCACAACCACCCACAGACACAACTTGCAACTGGAAAACATTACTGTCACACACATACTTCTCCCTAACCAAGGTACAACCTGCCTTATAATCAACTCCCAAACCCAGATATTGATCTCCCAAAATGAACATGATCTCTAAACCCTTCCATATCACTACTAAGTCTCCAAAAGCACTCGGAAAAGGTCTAATAACAAAACTAACAAAAGGCTTCATCGTACTGACAGGAACGTATACTATCAATCCCCGATCAGACAATCTCACCCTCAAAACTTTATAATATAAATACAAATCTCCTCCCGCAAACAATACTTTTGCTCCATGTAGATAAGCGGAATTCCTTAGAACATTTTCTAAGTATCCCAAAGGTAATATATCACCATACACACGACCATCTGCTGCAGCAATAATTGCTTTAACTTGCATTTGCACTTCTGTCCTTAGAGAATCAGTTTCTTTCTCAACATTAAGAATGGTATGTTGGATCGTAAGGAATGCAATTGTCACTTCAAGATCTTCTTTCAAACCTTCTACTGAAACTGACAAATCATTCAAAGAACGTCTCATTGTTTCAAAACTATTACTCAACTTCTTATTACTCTCTTGCAACTGATTTAACTGTTTCCCTTGAGCTATTAAGTCTTTTTGAACTTCTGCTACTTTGACTAAACTCCCAATGGACATCGCTCCAATCACAGCAATCACGCCAACACCTACAAGAACTAAAGGTGCTGCTCTTTTACTTCTCCTATTCTCTAATTCATCAGAAAAAAAACACGAGACAAAAAAAAAAAAAAAAAAAATAAGTATTATATACAATATATACAAATATCAACCCATTTATCCCTCAAACTATATACAAATGTTCCATTAGATCCCAACTTTCTTTAACTTTGAAATATGAGTTAATTTCGTCACGCCGGTATTTACGTCTTTTACTACAAATCTATTCCCTCTTTTGATCTCTACAATCTCAAAAGGTCTGTGGAACTTCGGACTTAATTTATAATTCAGATCATTCCGAACATTCACTTTAACAAACACTCTATCACCCATCGAAAAAACTACTCCCCTCGATTTCGCGTTACTTTTCTCTACCATTGCGCGCGAACTAAGTTCAAGTTCTTTACTGATACGTGTAAATCTTTCTCTCGCTGTATTTATCAACGAAGTGACCGTAACATCACCCTGAACTCACTCTGACAACAAATCAAAAGGTCCTTTCAACTTGTACCCATACAAAGCTTCTGCTGGAGATATCTTAATTGTGTCATTCGTCATAGTATTGATACTATATCGCACTTCATCCAAAGATCTGTCCCAATGTGTATCGGAACCACCCACCGTCATGCATAAAGCTTCGATTACTTTCGATTAGCCCTCTCACATAACCCATTCGCTTCAGGTCTATACGGGATTATAGATACTTTCTTTATCCCCAACAAATTGGCAAGACCCTCTAAAGTCTTATTAATAAACTCCCTACCATTGTCTGTGATCAGACATTCAGGAACACCATATCTACAAATTATCCCCTTAAAGAACGCTATAGCAACTTCCTCAGCTGATTTGTACTTCAGTGGGAAAATCTCAACAAAACGAGTTAACTCGTCAACAACTACTAATAAATGTCTATAACCATAAGCGGACTCTGAGAAGTTACCCAGAATATCCATATGCACTCTCTGAAACGGCCTATGTGGTACGGGATATGAACCCAAACGACACGACACCGTCGTCGCCGGCTTATTCGCATTGCAAACAGCGCAACTCTTTACAAAGGCCTCCACTGCAGAAAACATATTTTTCCAAAAGAACTTTGACCTGACGTTTTCATACGTCTTGTCCACACCTAAATAAGGAGAACCAAATTTACAATGTACAATGTCTAGAACTTGTGGTACTAGACTCTCTGGCACGATGATTTGTGTAATTTCACCCATGCTTCGAGTACTTATGAGTTATACTTAACTTTCCTCACCAATAAATTATTCTCCAACTCTAGACCAGAAAAAGGCAACTTATACCCTTTCTTCGGTGAAATTCCCCTAAGAAATGCCTTAGCATCCGACAACAATTTATCTTCATCTTGCTTTTGTTCGAGCAAGCCTATGTCCCAAGTGACATTTTCACCCGTAATATAGCACACGGCGTTACCCTCAATATCACAAACAACAATCTCTCCCGAGACTGCCGACTCACTATTTCTCCCCAAAGTATGCACTGTAGAAACGTGTATGTCCTCTACATGCGATATCTCAGAACTACTAGTATCAGAGACATTAGACACCAAATGTTTACTCTCTTTCTCACACAGGATTGGTTTGTACTCCCTCATCCTCGACCGGAAAATATCTGCTCAATGCATCTGCAACCACATTATGCTTACCTTCAATGTATTTGAGGTTTGCATCAAAATCTCTCAATGTCAAAACCAACGCGCTCTCTTGGGCGACAAATTTGGCTTATTAAAAGCTCTAACAACGGTTGATGATCTGTAAAAATCTCAACTTTATTTCCTAACAACAACATCTTAAAATGAACAAGGCTAGAGACGACTGCGAAAGCCTCCTTGTCCACAACTGACATCAGCCTTTCGTTACTACCACGCGTTTTGAACTTTCTGCTATAAAAGCAATTGGGTGTAATTTCCCCTCAAATTTCTGCATCAAACACGCACCTATACCTTCCTGACTCGCGTCAGTCACTAAGGTGAACGGTTGACTAAAATCTGGAAACTTCAAAACAGGTGGGTTCACCAAAGCGTTCTTAAGCTTCTCAAAAGCTAATTGCTTACTATCACCCCAAACAAACTTAACGTCTTCTTGTAACAAATCTGTCAATGGAGACGCTATTGTAGAAAAATTCCGCACAAAACGGCGAAAGAAACCCAACATACCTAGGAACGAATGAATCTGTTTCCTGGTTTTGGGAACTGGAAAATTCACAATGGCTTTAACTTTCTCATCATTCACTCTGACTCCCTCTTTTGAGATAACATGTCCTAAATAGACAATTTTTCTCTTCAGAAACTCACATTTGGCCAATTTGACCTTTAATCCAGCGAACCGTAATCGCTTGAGGACTTCTTTTAACACCTTTAAATGTTCTTCAATCGTATCTGTGCATATGAGATTGTCATCCATGTACACAAACACCGACTTTCCTAACAAGCCATGAAGTACTGTGTTAACCAGTCTAGTAAATGTTATTGGGGACCCTTGTAATCCAAAAGGCATCCTATTAAACTCGTAATGTCCCTTTGGTACCGAAAATGCTGTATATTTACGGCTACTCTCACAAAGCGGAACCTGTAGAAACCCTTGCATAAGATCTATAGATGAATATATATTCTTGCCACCGATCTCAACAAACAAATCAGGCAAACAAGCTACAGGATATCTATCTGGGCATGTTTTTTCATTCAATTTACGAAAATCTACACAAACTCTGATACTAACGTCTTTCTTCGGAACCGCTAATAAAGGAAAATTATAGGGGGAAGAGCTCTGTCTAATAGTTCCCTCCGACTCCCATCTCTGAACTTCCTTTTCTACTTCTTCTCTGATCTTAAAGGGAATTCGATATGCTGGAATATATATGGGATTTGTACCTTTCTCTAGGCGAATTGAATGTTCTAAAACATCTGTAACTCCTAATTTATCTCCCTTCAAAGCAATGATATCTAAATATTCTTTCAACACTTTCTCTACTTTATCTGAATACTCGGGATAATCAGCTTTAGCCAAATGTTCGTGAAGAACTTGACTTCTGAATTGCAGCTCCTCCCTGGGAAACGTGTTACTGTCTCCACAAAAACTCACTATCTTATGTTCTTCCTTAAACTCTTCAAAATCAATTACATAAGTACCCTTGTGATATTTTTTCACTGAGTCTTGATAGCTAACTAATTCTACTGTAGTTACGCCTGCGACTGAAACTTCATTTACTGACACCGTACTCACAACGTCTTTGAATTTCTCGGTTCCCTCAACAACGCATACTTGAGAAGGAAACTTTTTCTCTTTCATCGACACTTTAACCAATGTAGGAACTTGCGGTTGCAATTCAATATCTTCCAACAAAAATCCTTTGAAAGATTTTTGCGGAATATCTTCACTCTCTAATGACTGTGTTACACATGTCTCAGACTGCGTCTTAGGTTTCTCACAAGTTTTTTCCCTGTGTATATATGGAACAAAACAACCTGGCTCACCTATTGTAATCCCCTGAATTCCCGTAAGAATGTTGATGTTATGTCGCATGCAAGAAGGGTGTCCTAGCAAAACCATTTCACCTAAGGCTAATCCTTCTATGACCAAAAATGATTCTACTATCGTCTTTCCGCCGATACAAAGCGTAAGAAATGACGAACCTAAAATATTCAGTTTCCTCGCTTGTATGTCACACACTGTCTCACTAGTAGGGACTAATTTACACTCTGGAAACTTCGAGTGAAAAAGGTCAGCATTTACTAAGTTAACTTAGCTACCAGAATCAATGAAAATAGAAATTTCACTGCCATTAGAAAATCCACGTACAATCGGCCTATGTTCTGGTGATTCTAAGACCTGATTGCTCATTATCCTGTGTCCGTCGTCGAACTTATCTTGTGAAAATTCTGATGTTCGTTTGTGTACCTAGAACTTGCATCATGTGGAATTCTCCTGTCATGTCTATTAAAACTACCCCGTGTTTTCCTTGAATATTCTCTATTCTTTGTGGCTGGGCAAAATCTCCATCCATGGTCTGAAGATTTGCAAACTGAACAATATCTCACTCTGCAATTTGATTTACTATGTCCTATTTTATCACAATTAAAACAACGAATTGTTGTTACTGATCTCTCTGAGGTTTTCCTCAATTCCACCCGTGCGCATGATTTCGCTCCTGCATCATTTCCTAGATTTGAGAGTTCGCATTATTCTGCGGTTTTGACACTGTAGCTGAAATCTTAGCACCTCCCTTCACAAAACTACTGTCTAGCGTCGGGCATTTTGATAGATTTTTGTTAACCTGTGCAAACAAAAAGGATTCATCTGTGTCCTGATCAATTCTTTTATCAAAACCATCTGTAATTATATCTGGGACTGACGTTAAAAGGCAAGCAAAATGTAGCAGTTTTTCAAAATTATCTAAAGAGATATTATTTCCATTTACCCATGTAGAGTTTATCATAGATTTCTTTATCTCACCCACTGCATCAAATAAGCGAGCACTGTACGCTATTAATGAATCATCACCCTTCCTAGTTCTAATAAGGGCACGCAAGTTCCGAACAATGCACTCGCGGTCAACTCCGCCATACGACCTGCGTAAGAATTCCTGAAGTTCTCTCCAAGTTTTACACTTTCTGAACCCGAAACCTCGTGCTCGTTCTCCAATATCTCCTTTGTCTAGATCTAAAAAAGCCTTTGCTTCTCTCAAAGCATCAGCGCCACCCGTAATCTTCCTAGAATTCAAGTAATTATCGACTGATTCAATGAATGTTTCTACATTGTGTTAATTTCCCATCAACTAGTCCCTTGAAATTTGTAATGCCTGCATTAAAATTTGTTAACTTATGGGTCACGACCGACTGAGACTGGCTTGCGTCTTCCATTTTTCGCAAAATTCGGCGACCCGAGCGTAACAACATAAGAAAAAAAAAAAGAAAAAGAAAATGGGAGAACAACAAAAAGTTAAGCTTCTCCTAAAAAGAAAACTGAAAATGGGTTACTCAACACTCGGTCTGCCAACAGAAAACGGAGATCTGTGCAACCTGTGACGTCACCATCTCGAAGACGAAGCAGAGAAACACAAGCGTGATTTTTGTTGAATCACCACTTTGCTTAATTAACTCACAATCGCCACTAATCACACTTATTTGGGTATTTCTTTAACCCCAAAATTGCTCTAGAGATCACCCAGATCTATTTCACAATTCCCCACTCCCAATACTCAAATAGAGATGGAAAAAAAAGATTCCCCGTATTACACACGTAATCACGACCCACTTATGACACCCGCTCTTTCAAAACTGGTGATCATTCATCACGCACACGGCCCAGTCGCCTCAGGTCGTCTGTGCCTTGGGCATCAACGTTACCAGTTAGTCTGTTTTAAAAAAAAGTCAACTAAAACTCTCACGCTGCCATTATTTCCTCTTACACAATGACAGTATTTCTACCGAACCTTATACGCTGCCACCAAATCTTCTGTTACAACTGTTTAGGAACAGACAGAATGTTCCGGGTAAGAACACTACGTAGCGAACCTATTGGTCTATCTTCAAGAGGCGGTGGGGGGGGGGTGTCAACCCTGTTTCCTCTCTCTCTCTCTCTCTCTTTCAACAGCGAGTCTTTCTCAACGGGCATTTCACACGCCCCTCTTTCTCTCTCTTACTCACGCTAACGTCACAAAGATCTCTTTCGTTCTCGCACGGATTTCTCTTTCATTCCACATTAAAGAAATGAAATGGGTCATATAAGGAAAACTCAATCTTTCCTATCAAAAATAGATTTATTATTTAAAGCAACCCAACAAGCAATGAATAAACAAAGCAAAAATTAAAATGCATCATAAATGAAATTGTCAACTAAGAAAACATCTAACTCAAGGTTTAGTCTCAATCCAACTAAAAATCTGATTATGGCTAATAGCCTGCAAACTCAAAAATTCTCACATATTCCATTATAGACTTTGTAAAGTCTGGTCTCAAGTCTCCCACATAAAAATACTAGACATTGCAAAGGTTTTGCGACTGTCTTTCTCTATGATCACACCAACATGTTAACATCATGTTTTGCCCACAAAGTCTTCACCACAATCACACCCACGACATCTTATTCTGCCAATTCTAAGAGCTCGCCACACTCAAAGATAATGTCTTCACGATCCTGATCTAGGTCTGCTAATGCACGACCGAACTAATTTTTGGGCAGAATTAGACACAAAATCGAGATTCTATAACACACGAACTTTTGTACGCGCATAGCAACTTGGTCACATGATTTGGCCAACACCGCGTGTTCATCACATTAACTGCTGAGATGATCAACTATTTGCTGAATACAAAGATTTTGCAACTGACGGCTTCCACCAGTACCATCTCGCACCGAAAATTCTTTCATCACACTATGTACCTTATAACATTGTGGCGGCCATATTTTCTGAAATACATATATAAAACTTTATGTAACGGCTAATATAGAACAGTGCAAAAATTACGACAAAATGACGAAAGAATTTCTGAAATTTTCGGCCGAGTTACCGCGCGAACGTAAGGAAAAAGTTTTTTTCAAAAATTCACCATAAATCGAAATATTGTGCTAGAGACTTCCAGTTTGTTGCAAATGATTGAATATTACTAGAATGTAAGAGTTTTAGCTTACAATTGCGTTTTTCGACCATTTCGGTCGAGTCAAAGTTGACCGAAGGTTGAAATTTTTTGTAGTTGACGTACGCAGTTACGTCCACTTGGCATAACAGACAATTTTAGTCGACATATGATACGTCCAGTAGGCGTTTAAGGGTTAAGCCCCTAAGGACAGGTCATATCGTATGACAACCAATTACAGTAATTGTATGTGAAAACTTCCAGCACATATCGTATGATAATCCTTATTTTGCATAATATTTGAACATATATTTTGTGGGAAAACACTTGAATGCACACTCTTACTGTGCTAAAAGCACACACTTGAATGCACACACTGGGTAGAGATGATATCAACACGTAGATGTAAACATACACACTCACAGGCATTCAAGTAAAGCTTCTGTGATATTGTGAGGTGAAATGAAAGATCATTAATTTCAATAAAACAGAAAATGATCAATTACTTTTCAGTAGTGTTCTTTAAATGAATTTGCTTTGGACAGTCTTCACTGATAAATGCCATATGTGCAAAAGATGTAAACACAGGTGTTTTACAGAGAGAGAGGCCTCGTATTGTGTGACCCTTAAAATTTCATCGTATACATACCTCATGTATCATGTGAGTTGCATTTTTCTTAGACAAGATAACATTAGGCTAACCCCTCTTCCTCAGTAATTTCATCTTGTTAAATAAATTAAATTAAAAAATAAAAATACTGTAGTCTATACTTACTGAACGAATTTCATCGTCAGTAGATCATACAGTACTGTACTGCAGTAGGTTAACTCATGCAGCGAATTTCATTTTCAGTAGTTTGTACTACCAGGGCTAGGCTTTCAGACAAGATTACCAAACTTACGACTTATGTAGTAATTCATAACCACTTACCAAAAAACTGACATGAACAACATTGAGTAGATGTAAACAAACAAATAGGGAAACAGCTGCTGTGCAATTTTGAGGGATTTTATTTGAACAAAGTATGTTATTTTACCTTTGTATACCCATTTTACACTTATTTACAAAAATAGTATTAATTTCAGTAATACATTCATTTCTTTTAGCAACTAAAAAATTATTCTCCTAATTCTTTTGCTAGTAGGCTCAGTCATCTGATATGTATATGGCAAACGATCAGTTTTTTTATACATATGACAAGGATGGATATAACACAAAAATAATACAGTGTAAATGGATTCAGTAAGTAAAATATCAGTTTTATTATTGTTACCTTTATCTGAAATACAGCTGTAATAATCTTTATGACTTATGCAAATGGACACTTGAGTGTAACACCTAGCCTAGTGCAGTGGTTCACACACACATTTTACCATAACGATTACCTAACAATTATGATAGCTGATCAGTTCCTAACGGCAGCGCTTTTAAATTGCGCGCGATTGTACTACAATTGCCGGTAACTGGTGTCGCCATCTACTGCCATCCCGCTCGGTAGTCCCAAGGATCACGTACTGGTAAGTCAATTTCTGTTCCTGCCATTCACGCGTAAACACCCGCGATCGAGTGCTCTTCAGTCGCGCATCATATTTTCATTGTTTTTCGCTGGATTTCGGTGAAGTACAATGCTGCAATTGTTGTTTGACTAGAATCATGTCTGATTCAGGATCGTCAGTTAGGTTTTGCGCCAGTGGGTGCAATGCTAGGCTTAAAATTAAGAGTGGTTACGACCCCCACACCGTGTGTGTAGATTGTAGAGGGGGATCGGCTTGCTCTAGGGAGTTGCCTTGCATCGAATGTAGTTGCTGGTCAGACCAGCAATGGAGAACTTTTCTTTCTCATCAAGAAAAACTTGCTAAGGATAGAGTTAGGAAGGTGACTCATCGGGCTAAAGCTAAAGCTACGTCAGACACCGAGAAAGTTAGCCTAGAAGGGAGTAGCCTAGGTGCGGGGCCGTCGGCAACGGCAGACTTTCCGGCGACTACCGCAGACTTTGGGGCTTCCGCTTCTGTCTCAGCTTCTGCTCATTCTATTTCTGCTTCCCCTGCTCCTAGTTCTCCTTCTATTGAACCTATTATGCCAGCTTCCCGCCCTGTTTCACCTAGTACCGTTGCCAATCTCGAATCGAGGTTCGAGAAGAAGTTTGAATTTCTTTGTAGTACTTTGCTTGAGTTGGGTAATTCTTTGAACACTTTAATGGCGAAGTGTAATGTGTCTAGTGCTAGTGTTGTGCCTTCTGAGGGTTCGGTTGCTTGTCCCAGCAGGTCTCCTAGACAAAGGTCACTGTCCCACTCCCCTGCATCAGGGAGAAGACATACCGGAAGTCGCAGGGAGCCTCTTGGGGTTTGCCCACAAGCAATCGTTCCCTCCGTCGAGTCGGACCACCAGGGAAAAGGTGTGTCGTTCCGCGTTCCGGAATCTTCCGAGTCGGGAGATTCTCCTCTCTCTCGACGGCGCAAATGGCGCTCGTCGGCTTCCAGACCATTGAAAAGGTCGTGGAAGTCGGACTATTTGTCCCCTCCTCCATTGAAAAGGTTGAGGGATGCAGTGTGTGTGCCTCTGGCGCCAGGTGCGCATGACATTTCGTCCAGTTTGTCGGACGATTCAACCTTACATTGACCACCAACTAAGAAACGGATTTACATGCTTTCGTCTCTTCCACCTCCCTCAGCTCTCAAGACGTCGACTGCACCCTGTGTCCATCCAGCTTCACAGGCACCTTCTGCTCAGTGGGAGGGTGCTGCCTCCCTCCAGCGGATCTCCGAGTGTCGCCCCTCGCGCCACAAGCGCCACTTGCGCCCAGGGCGCCTATTGTTCCTCCTTCAGGAATTCCGCCATGTCCTCGGTCTTCCACCTCGAACGACGCCTTGGGTCCTCTTAGGAGGCAATTAGATAATATTGTTTCCTTATTTAAGGGCAAACAGCGACCCCAGCGCCTACCATGCCTGTTCAACCAGCAACCCCATCACCTCAGACCCAGGACCAAGCCACTTCTGTGCCTGCTGTACCTGGTTTGTCTCCGGTTTCATCGGAAGAGGAAGTCCCAGAAGAGGAATCTACTTCTTATTCGGCATATACTAAACTGCTTAGGTGTTTGTGGACCACTTATCCCGACTGCTTTGTCGCTCCTTCACCTAAGCCTCTGCAGTCCATTTTTCATATGGGAAGGCCGAGGCCTGATCCGATCGTTCCCAAACTGTCCTTATCAAAGCGATCACGGCTCCCTTCATAAGCCTTGATGTGTGGCTGGCCGCCAAGAGGATTCGGGAAAAGCAAATTTCGCATTTCCTCCTTCCAAGTTGCAGAGTAAGAGATACCAATTTACGTTACTGGGAAAGCTCCGTCCCTGGGAGTTTCTGCCTCCTCCCAGGGGGACTTCTCCAGTTTAGTGGACGCCAATAGAAGATCGGTTTTCTCATCGGCTAAAGTGTTC
Organism: Macrobrachium rosenbergii; assembly: GCF_040412425.1. Classification (NCBI taxonomy): domain Eukaryota; kingdom Metazoa; phylum Arthropoda; class Malacostraca; order Decapoda; family Palaemonidae; genus Macrobrachium; species Macrobrachium rosenbergii. The sequence continues at coordinate 49,794,572 of NC_089781.1, read as the reverse complement.
TTCTCCTCCTCGGAAATGGACCATCTCGTCAAGAACCTCTTCAAGGTGTTAGAGATCCTAAGTCTTTTAGACTGGACTGTGGGTGTCTTAGCATCCAAGATTGAGAACTGCCCTGATATCCCAGAGGACGTGACATCGAACTCGTGAGTTTCTTGTCTTGTGGAGACAAGTCTGTGAGGGACGCAGCAGACGAGTTAGCCTCCCTTTACACCTTAGGAGTCCTCAATAAGAGGGAACTCTGGTGCTCGTTCGTTACCAGAGGGGTCACCACCACTCAGAAATCTGCCTTGCTCTTCGCTCCCTTGGTTAAAGATCATCTCTTTCCAGAAGAGTTGATCAGGAATATTGCCTCTTCCCTCGAGAAGAAGTCGACCAATGACCTACTTGCCCGGTCCTTCAAGAAGCCACAGCCAACAACGACAGCCCCGACTAAGTCGGCATCTCCTATTCAACCCTTTCGAGGGGGCCAATCTCGTCCTTACCACAGACCCAGGACCAACCAGCGCCCTCCTTACAAGTCCAAGTCCAAATCTTCTTCCAAACCCAACACCAAGTGAGTCCTCTTTCCTTCGCCCAACAGTAGGAGCCAGGCTGCAGCTTTTTTGGAGGGAATGGGCTCGTCGCGATGCGGAAGCTTGGGTTGTCCAAGTTCTTCGCTTTGGTTATGCAATTCCCTTCAGAGATCCTCCACCTTTGACTTGCAAGCCTCTTCCATTGTCCACTTACTCTCCAGGATCAGACAAATTTCTTGCCCTGAGTCTGGAAGTGAAGCTCTTCTCCTCAAATCAGCGATCGAGGAAGTTCTAGATCCATCGTCGCCAGGGTTCTACAATCGCCTCTTCGTAGTTACCAAGACCTCAGGCGGTTGGAGACCGGTTTTGGATGTCAGCGCCCTCAACCAGTTCGTGTCCAAGACGAAGTTCGCTATGGAGACCCCTCAGTCTGTTCTGTCGTCTCTTCAGAAGGGGGACTGGATGGTCTCTCTGGACATGGAGGACGCGTACTTACAGATCCCCATCCATCAAGATTCGAGGAAGTTCCTTCGCTTCATGTTCCAAGGAAGAGTCTTCCAATTCAAAGCGATGTGCTTCGGACTCTCAACAGCCCCTCAAGTCTTTACATGAGTCCTTGCCCCACTGGGCAAATGGCTACATCTGTTGGGTGTAAATGTGTCCCTTTATCTGGACGACTGGCTTCTCCGTTCCTCCTCGGAAAGTCAGTGCTTAGAGGACCTAAGGAGGACACTCATTTTGACAAGCAATCTGGGACTCATTATCAACCTGCCAAAGTCGCAAATAATTCCCAGTCAGAGTATTCTTTATTTGGGGATGACTGAACTCTCTAGCTTTTCGGGCTTTTCTCTCCCCGAAAAGAGTCCAGAGTTGTCTCCAAACCGTCCGACACTTCAAGAGCCGAAGGGAATGCTCGGTCCAAGAGTGGATGAGTCTTCTAGGGACCTTGTCATCGGTGGAGAAGTTCGTGAGACTGGGTCGCCTCCACATGAGACCTTTTCATTTCTTCCTGGAACAAGTTTGGTCCAGGAACTCTCCTCTTTCCCAGACTTTTATCATCACAGAAGCTATCAAGCAAGATCTTCATTGGTGGCTGTCGGAGGAGAAACTCCTAGAAGGCCTGAATCTTTCTCCTCCCATCCCCACTCTACAGTTCTTCTCCGACGCTTCGGACGTCGGTTGGGGAGCCCTGCTGGAAGGTTCCAAGGTATCGGGACTGTGGTCAGAATCCCAGAAGGCTCTTCACATCAATCACAAAGAGCTTCTGGCTATTCACCTAGGTCTCCTGGCTTTTTCGGACAGAATCAAGGGCCAGACGGTGGCCATTCATGCGGACAACGCCACGGCACTGGCTTATATCCGCAAGCAAGGCGGCACCCATTCATTCTCCCCGTACCAACTTACGACGGAACTCCTCCTTTGGGCGGACTTGCTACCGGTTTGCATTGTTCCAAGATTTGTCCAAGGGAAATGCAATGTCTTAGCGGATGAGCTCAGCAGGAGAAATCAGGTCCTTCCTTCAGAGTGGACCTTGGACCAGCTGGTATGCAACGCTCTGTGGAAGTTATGGGGAACTCCGATGGTCGATCTTTTTGCCACCTCAAGGAACCATCGTCTCCCCGTTTTGTTCGCCGGTTCCGGATCCACAGGCTTGGTCAGTGGATGCGATGCTGCTCGATTGGTCAGACCTAGACCTTTACGCCTTTCCCCCCTTCGGGATGATAAGGCAAGTCATCAACAAGCTGATGAACCACCAGAACGTCTCCATGACTCTGATTGCCCCGTTCTGGCCAAGGGAGGAGTGGTTTCCGGACCTAGTCAGCCTCCTTCAGGACTACCCAAGGTCTCTTCCTTTAAAGAAGCATCTTCTCAGACAGCCCCACTTTCGCAAGTTTCATCAGGGGTTGTCTACGCTGGACCTGACAGGCTTCAGACTGTCAGGAAACTCGCTAGGAAGAAGGGTTTTTCAAGACGAGCTGCGGAAGCAATTGCAAAGTGCAGAAGGAAATCTTCTAACAGGCTGTACCAGTCCAAGTGGACAGTCTTCAGAAGATGGTGTAAGAAGAATAAGATCTCGTCTTCTTCGACCTCTGTTGCACAGATAGCGGACTTCCTCCTGTTCCTCAGGGATGAACGTCAGCCAGCTGTCTCCACTGTTAGAGGATACAGAGCCATGCTATCCTCAGTTTTTAAACATCGTGGTCTTGATCTCACTAATAACGAGGATTTGACCGATCTGGTTAGGTCATTCGAAACCTCCAAGACTTCCTCTCCTCCCCTCGCTTGGAATCTGGACGTCGTCCTAAAATGGCTCTCATCTCCCTCGTTTGAGCCTCTCTGTTCTGCTTCTTTGAAGAACCTTACGAAGAAGACTCTCTTCCTGTTCGCCTTAGCATCTGCAAAGAGAGTCAGCGAGCTACATGCAGTAGAGAAGAAGGTAGGCTTTGCTCAAGATGATGCCCTTTACTCCCTCATTCCAGAGTTTCTGGCTAAGAACGAGAACCCTTCGGTCCCCTGGCCTAAATTCTTCAGGCTCAAGAGCCTCGCTGCCCTAGTAGGCTCAGAAGAAGACGAGAGAGAACTGTGTCCCGTCAGAGCTCTTAGATACTACTTGCATAGGACGGAGAAAATTAGGGGTCCTTCTCCCAGACTTTGGTGCTCCGTTTGGAACCCTCTTAAACCTCTCTCAAAGAATGCAATCTCATTCTTCCTCAGGGACCTCATTATGGAAGCACATGCGCAAATACGTGAAGAGGACATCCGTCTGCTCAAAATTAAAGCGCATGAAGTCAGGGCAGTGGCAACTTCCACAGCATTTAAACACAATCTGTCACTTAATGCTATTATTCAAAATACTTTCTGGAGGTCCAGATCAGTATTTGCTGTACATTACTTGAAGGATTTGGAGACGGTCTACGGTGATTCCTTCTCCCTCGGACCCTTGTCCGTGGCTGGCATGGTAGTAGGTGAAACATTGTAGGAATTGGCCTATTTTATTCCTCTTCATATTGTTTCTTTTTATCTTGTATTTTGTTTGTCGGTTATGGGAAGCTGGGGGGTAGTGCCACCCTCAGGTGCCCTCCAATCATTTATTGTATTTAGGTGGAAGGGTTTTTTGGTTTATTTAGGTTTAGGTGTCGCATTGTATGTCTGGTCTTTAGCCCAGGGCAAGGGCAAACTTGTTTATTTCTCTGCAAGTCTCCGGAGCAATCCATGACTTCAGGGATTCCATCCCAGTAGAAGCTCTCTGTGGACTACCTTCCACGCTTTCTACTAGTAAGAGGAGCACCGACCAGAGGCAGTACCTTCCTGCAGTAGCTCCCTTACAAGGTAAGGATCACAAGCAGTATTTTATACTGTTATATGGACTGAATTATTTGCCTATTTGGATTGGTTCTATCTAATCCACGCCCTCCTCCTTCAATAGCGAGTCAGCTATCATAATTGTTAGGTAATCGTTATGGTAAAAATGAGATTTTTATAATAAAATAAAGTTTTACCATACTTACCTAACAATTATGTATCATAGCCCACCCTTCCTCCCCTCAGGTAGATAGTGTGGCAGGCACAGAAATTGACTTACCAGTACGTGATCCTTGGGACTACCGAGCGGGATGGCGGTAGATGGCGACACCAGTTACCAGCAATTGTAGTACAATCGCGCTCAATTTAAAAGCGCTGCCGTTAGGAACTGATCAGCTATCATAATGGTTAGGTAAGTATGGTAAAACTTTATTTTATTATAAAAATCTCATTTTTGTATCTCGTGTATGGTAATCAGTATGTTAACAACTGATAAAGTTGCTGTGTAAAAGTATGTTAATGGTGATAAAACCATGGTAGGCTATGGGTAAAAACAGATGGGCTATCCACGTACCAAATTGTCTCTCATTTATGAGAGCGAGGATAGGAAAGAGTTGCATTATTTAAAAAGTGTATTTATGTAGTATATTTTGTTACAGATATGGAGGAAAAAGATAGATGATTGCCTTTTGTGTAAAGTTTTCAGTTTAAAGTGTGATGGTTGTTGTTTATAAGCATGTTGAGTAGTTATGGTTATGCGTTATTGACAATGTTAGGTGAGGAAGGGTACAGAGTTGCCCTTGTGCACCTCTGTTGTTTTTACTCTCCATTATCTGGAATTTGCCATTATCTGATAGGCGCTTGGTTCTATTAATCCGGATAATTGAAAGATTACTGGTACTAATATTGCATAAATCCTGTTAGTTTTCATGAAATGTTTTTGAAAAATGTCAGTCAAACATGATAAAATCATCACAGCCATCCTTCATGACAAAAGCTACATGTCAAATATGACAAGATCGTCACAGCCATCCTTCATGGCAGACTAGACTTTCAATTAACCCTTAAACGCCGAGCCTCTATTTACAAAAGTGTCTGTCGTATGCCGGCGGGGTTTGGGAGTTAGTGCCGAAGCGGAAAGAAAGTTTTTTTTTAAAAATCACAGCACGCTTAGTTTTTAAGATTAAGAGTTCATTTTTGGCTCCTTTTTTGTCGTTGCCTGAAGTTTAGTATGCAACCATCAGAAATGAAAAAAAATATCATTATCATATATAAATATCGGAACATATGACAGCGCAAAAAAAATTTTTATATATAATTGTATACAAATCGAGCTGTGAGCAAAACGGTTAAAGTTAATGAGTTATTTTTTTTTTTGTATTGTACACTAAATTGCGATGATTTTCATATATAACATTGTAAAACGATCAAAGCAACAAAGAGAAAATATTATCACAAAATGATGCATGAATTTGTAACGCTCGGCTGTAAAAAGAAGTTTTTTCAAAAATTCACAAATCGAAATATTGTGCTAGAGACTTATCGTTTGTTGCAAAATGAAGGTAAATGGTTGAATATTACTAGAATGTAAGAGTTTTAGCTTACAATTGCATTTTTCTACCATTTCGGTCGAGTCAAAGTTGACCGAAGGTTTAAATTTTGGCACCTATCGTGATTTATATGAAAATATTTCAAAACTGATAAAAGCTACAACCATGAGTTATTTTTTGTTGTATTCTACATGAAATTGCACACATTTTCATGTATAACACTTTATGTAACGCCTACTAGAAAACGGTGCAAAAAATTACGACAAAGTGACTAAAGAAATTCTGAGATTTTCAGCAGAGTTAGCGTCTTGTGGAGGTAAGGAAAAAGTTTTTTCAAAAATTCACCATAAATTGAAATATTGTGCTAGAGACTTCCAATTTGTTGCAAAATGAAGGTAAATGATTGAATATCACTAGAATGTTAGATTTTTATATATATATATATATATATATATATATATATATATACCAAAAATATATATATATATATATATATATATATATATATATATATATATATATATATATATATATATATATATATATATATATATATATATATATATATATATATATATATATATATATATATATATATATATATATCTTATATATATAATATATACATATGAATGTCTTTTCCTGTAATACTACAGTGTAATATGAAAATAAGAAGGCCCATAAAACACTATTTAAACGTTGAAACCATATATTTCGGGCACTTGTTTCTGTGCCCCTGTTCACTGGTAGAATATGGACAGGTGGAAAGTTACAATGGTATATATACAAAAACATGAAGGTGTGGCCTTAGGCCTCCGATGTTAAGGAGGTGGCGTTTCTTAAGAAGGAGGAGATTGACCAAATTCCCTAGTGGTTTTGGCCTCATTAGCTCCCGTTTGGCGATGGATCTGGCGGTCGCGTTTCTTGGGTCATCTTCCTCAAAAGGGGTCCGAGGATTAAGGTGTCAGTGGCGTCCGATTTCCAATGTCCTCCTGACAGGTTCATATTGTTGGTTTGATTGATGATAGCAGATTCCAGCATCTTTCTTTTGTACGGACAGCTACTCTTGAAAACCAACTCCGCCCCACTCCAGTTAATGACATGCCCTGTATTTCTAATATGTAGGAAAATTCCCGAACTCTCCGAAAGCGTAACGTACTGATCTTTTGTGCTCTGTTATTCTTTGCGAGAGCGATCTACCTGTCTCGCCTACATAAATGTCATGACAATTACTACACGGTATCTTGTAAACTCCGGCTTCTTCCCTTTTGTTATTTAAGTATACGTTAACTAGAGCGAACTCGATGGATTTGGGATAATGGAAAATGAAAGGATTATTAGAACTGAGTTGCTCGGTGGCCTTTTGGATGTTTTCATCGTATGGAAGCTTTATTTTGTTGTTGAAATCTATTTGTCTGTTGTGAGTGGGACCTCTGTAGTATATTTTATTTGCTTTATTAATAGCCCTCTCGATAATGTGTGGTGGATAGAGCAGTTGCGTTAGGTGTTGGCGGATCGTGTTAAATTCTTGATCCAGGTACTCATTTGAACATATCCTAAGTCCTCTGAGGAATAGGTTGCACCCTACCATGATTTTTACGGAGACGTCGTGGTAGCTAAGAAATGAATGTAGGAGACAGCGAAGGTGGTTTCAACGTTTAAATAGTGTTTTATGGGCCTTCTTATTTTCATATATATATATATATATATATATATATATATATATATATATATATATATATATATATATATATATATATATATATATATATATATATATATATATTTTTATTTTGGTACGAATACATAACCAAAAGGAATGCAGGTGAAAAACTTTTTTGCATAAAACGAAGTAATATACAAAACACCAGTAAAATACAGATATATAAAAACTTGTAATAAATATAAAATTAAATATAAAATCAATGCAGAATACTCACTCGTAATCCTGACTTCGTTCTATTCTTGTTTTCTCCCTCCTTCCATTGAAGAGTCTTGCATTTTTTCCTCTCGACATGACGAGGTACAGGTGGAGGAGGGAGACGCGCGCCCTTACTGCAGATGGGCCGCCCTTTGGCGGTCTGCTGCGCCCTCCGATGTCCCTCGGGTAGGCGCACTCCAATATATGACTGCAGTGTGGTATTTGCGGTCACACTCCCTGATCCTGCAAAGTGCTACCTTGCAGGTGCGACAGACGAACCGGGTGTCTCTTCTTTTGCCATTCATATGGCACACCCGGCACCGTTTCTGCTTACGCCCTTCTAGGGGCTCCAGTGTGTGATCTCCTGCCTGCAGCCAACACACAGGGTCCACTACCCGATGGGACATTGGAATGTGAGGGAGGGCAGCAGCAGGGACAGGGACAGCAGGGGCGGCGGCATCAGCAGGGGCGGTGGCATCAGCAGGGGCGGCAGCATCAGCAGGGGGTGGCATCAGCAGGGGCGGCGGCATCAGCAGGGGCGGCAGCATCAGCAGGGGCGGCAGCATCAGCAGGGGCGGCAGCATCAGTAGGGGCGGCGACATCAGCAGGGGCGGCATCAGCAGGGGCAGCGGCAGCAGGGGCGGCATCAGCAGGGGCGGCATCATCAAGGGCGGCGGCAGCAGGGGCGGCGTCGGCAGGAGCAGGATGACAGAGGTTGGCCCTCCTAGCGACATTTGCCCTATCCTCTCGAGGCAGATCTGGAGCTCAGGGCAGCGGGGCGGTGTTGGAAGGCCACTCCTCAGGATTAAAGTTTATGAGGGCATTCCCAGCCACCTCGAGAAACTGGATGTGGGACAACCTCCGGGTGTCTAAATTGTACCCACAGTAGAGGATGTAGGCATTCTGGATGGCCAACTGAAGGAGGTATTTGAGGAACTTCTGTGTCCACCTCCTAGTTCTCCTGGCGAAGGGATAATACTGGATGAGTTGATCAAAGAGATCAACTCCTCCCCTTGCCTATTGTAGTGCCCAATGACAGTAGGCCGTTGGACACGAAACTCCTCATATGTAACTCGGGCCTGCCGACGTGTCTTCTTCCGCTGAATGACCTCTTCTTGGATGGGCTCATGACTGGTTGTAATCATGGGCACGAGTCGGACCCCCTTCCAACAGATGACGAAGACATCTCCCTTCCGCTGCCACTCTGTCTCTCCTCTTGCCAGATGTTGTGGCTGGCTAGCGAACCTCTTAAGAACATTCGGGGCCCCACGCACCAACCGAAGGGTACCACTGACGTGCACACCTGCTTCATACAGTTCCTGGGCCAGGGCTACCGAGTTATAATAATTATCCATAAACAGGTGGTATCCCTGGTTACAGAAACGATCCACAAGATGTAGACAGTGTCACGCAGCGTGAAGACCCTGGAATACACAGAGAAGTCCACGACGTATCCAGTGTTGGATTCCGTAATAAAAAATAACTTCACACCATATTTCTTTGGCTTCTTGAGGTTGTACACTTTTATACTTAGACACCCTTTGTATGGCATCATCCCCTCATCCAAAGAAAGGTTCTTGGAAGGAACCACGAGAAACTGGCACCGTTCACGAATGTAGTCCAACACTGGGCGGACTAAGATGAGGCGATCTGGGTTATTCCAGGTTATGGCCTTTCGGTTGAAGGCGTTGAAATACCTGTCCAACACCAGGAAACTATCATGGGGCATAATGCCGGGCACATTGGGCGTACTTAAAAAAAAATTCCGCCTCCAATATTGCCTGACGTCGGCAGCAGGCATCATTCCAAAGAAAATGTGGAGCCCCAAAAAATGCGCCATGTCCGTAAGGTTGCAGCCCCGCCAGCGATACAACAACGTCGTCTGCAGTTCCTCACGGCAGTACCAAGTGTAATCCGCCGTCTCTGCAACGAGGTATTCCAGCAATTCCCGCGTCAGGAAGAGCTGAATGAACTCCAGTGCAGTGAGAGGCACAGGGACGGTCAGTCCAGGTGCTGCCGTGAATGGGTGCATGTTAGGTGGGGTGGGGTCCTCCAACCACCCCTCATCACTTTTGGACGAACGGCCTTCACCTAAGCTGCCGCAACGTTGCAGCCTTCTACTGGCCTGCGCACGCGCGCGCAGGCACGACTTCGCCTCCCCCTCCCCACTGGCCCATCTCCCTCACTTTCACCATCACTTTCTGTCTCGTCCCCACCAGCCACAATCGGTGCCGCCTCCTCCTCCTCAGACTCTCCCTCATAAGCACTGAAACCACTGAACTCCAGCTCACTTTCATGCTGTGGCTCTCGTATGGTCATTGGGGGCAAATACTCGTCATCACTGACATCGGGCGTGATATCCTCGTCACTAGATGACCAACTGCCATCAAAATGAGGACTTTCCACCTGCTCTCGATCGAGCTCCAACAAGTACTCATCAATGTCCTTTTGTTCGAGGCCTCCCAAATGCTTAAAAATTCCCCTCAGGACATCCAATGTTTCTTAGGGGTCGTAAAGGGTACAGGATGTGGTCCTTGGTCCTTTCAGCCACACGTGGCCGTACAACACAGCGTTGAAAAGCTGGGTCATCTTGGGTGCTTGGTCCCTCTCCAGCATCCAAATCTAAAACTCACCTCACACGCTCACTAGCGACAGGCACTACGCGCCTTTCATGGTCCTGACGACGTTGGGACATCTCTGCAAACGTCCTATTGCGTCACAAATACGCTAACACTCGCACAAGTTCTGCAAAACACGAATGCGTCGAGAAATCGCTCTCCAACACGTCGCTGATGCTGCGAGAAGAAAGAAAAAACAGCTGGGTCACGCTTGTAAACAAAACAACAGCTGGATCCGTGAATTCCCAGCATCCCTCAAGGCGCGTGATTTAAAAATCTTCGCAAAACTAGGCCTATAACTATTTTTCGCGAATATTGTAAAAACTTTTTGTAGTCGACGTATTTTATGTCCACTTGGTACCCGACAGACAATTTTTTGTCGACGTAAGAAATGATGCATCCTTTTTTTAGATTAAAGTATTAAGAGCAAGAAAGACATTTTATTTCTGGAAAACTGCATTATAGCAATTGACAGGTCAACTGTTACTTCTGAAATTAAAAAAAAAAACAAAAAAACAGCGTGATCTGTTGAGTCTTGAAGGAGTTACCCCATAGCATGCCCTCATGGTGACTAGACTAATATCAGAAAAATATCGTTTAGCCTGGTCTTGATTTAAAACTTGACACGTAAACTAGAGCCTCAAACTATTTTCCGTTATCTTCAGCGAATATTGTCCAATGTCAAAAAGTGCCTATTCTGCCATCTTGTTTTGAGCAGGCAAAAGCAAGACTCCATTTTTATGGGATGTCCATCCCATGCCTTTTCGTCAGGGAAGTGGGAGTGTTTTGAGGACCCGACATGACTGAAAATTTTTTTGTCAAAACCTGTTTTTGAAAAAATGTTTCATCCTTTTTTGGTGACAGAAGATTCTCAAAAATTTTTTCGTGACGTAAAATGTTATCCTTTTTTTCATAGATTATTCGTGTAAGTACTTACTCATATTAAGAAACAGCAAGGAAAGCAGGAACACATTTTATTTCTGGAAAACTGCATTATAGCAATTGACAGTTCACAACTGTTACTTCTAGGAAATTAAAAAAAAAAAAAACAGGTTTTGACATAGGAAAACCTATTTTTGGTAGTCGCTGTTGAGTCTTCAAGGAGTTACCCCCATAGTGTGCCAGTGCTCCATGGTGACTAGACTAATATCAGAAAAATATCGTTTAGCCTGGTCTTGAAGCTGGGTATTGTTTCGTAATGAAAACACTATGACACGTCATAGAGTATAATGGACTCAAAGATAATAGGGCATTTTCCGTTATCTTCAGCGAAGCTGAACTCGGTTTTCCAATGTCAAAACCTTTAAGAAGTGCCTATTGTGCTTCCGCATCTGCCATCTTGTTTTCGAGCAGGCAGGTAAAAGACAAGACTCCATTACTCTCTGCTGGTCAATGTGGGATGATCCCTTGCCCGAATCCCATGCCTTTTCGTCAGGGAAGTGGGAGTGTTTTGAGGACTCAACAGCGATGACCTGAAATAGATTTTTCCTACGTCAAAACCTGTTTTTTGAAAACTTAGTCGCTTGTTTCATCCTCAAGGAGCTTTACAAAAGAAATTGACTGGTGACAAAAGGCATAAGCTCTCAAAAAATTTTAATCCCAAAACCCCCCCCAAAAAAAAGAAAATAACATTCCTGGTCCGAGGTTAACCCACAATTTTCAAGCCCCATTCCTTAATGTAAAAAACCTTTTGGGGTTTTTGTAACAATAAAATAAACAAGAGCGTGCATTTTTAGGGTGAAGTTCTATAGTGACTTACCTAAGTATGCTGGGTGTGGTTGCAGTCTTGTCGCACCTTTTCTAGCGATAATCAGCATAGTCACCTGGTAGGAAGACCCCTGGTTTTCCGCTGTAGAGCCTCTGGGGTCAGGACTAACCATACCACATACTGATAAGCAGCGTAGATGAATTTGTTCGAGCTCATGGCATTAATATTTTAAGAATACTGTCTCTAATACCCACCCTGTACTTTTGGAGACTTCTTCGAAAGAGACATTTCTGAAGAAGGCCAACAACATATTTACTTTCATAATATCGTGACCTAAGAAAGGAGGGTGGTTTTGCCTTTTTAATGAGGGACACTAAAATTATTCTTATCCCTTGTAGAGAGAGTGGTTTATTCATGCTAGGGTGTAGGAAAATTGGACCTTCTAGGATGTTTGCTATGACCTCTAGGTACTTTGAGTGCTTGAACTTGGCATAATGTTTTATCTGCTAATTTGAGTTTTCTTATAAGAACAGGAGATTTCTTTCTCAAAGGATCCTCATTACACCAGATAACCCACAATTAATCAATCAGTCTTGGCCAGGAATGATGGGCCAGGGGACAATAGTAATTGATTATCAGCAGTTTGTGTGACGGATCGTCTCCGTCTAAGAGAGCCCAGTTCACTAGTAAGGGCTCCTGATGCTAATGCAATCAGGAAGATCGCCTTTTGTAGCATTAGTTGCGGTTGTATTGAGTTCGCCGAATTGAGGGGTAGATAGGAGTCTAAGTACCTTGTTGAGGGACCAAGTAATTGGAAGTCTTTCAGGAGCAGGTCTTTATAGAGCAAAAGACCACAGAAGGGAAGCAACAACTATGCAAGAGTTTCGTTAATGCTGCCTTGTATGCCATGATTGTTGTAACTGCAAGATGTTTGTCCTCACAGAGGTATTTCAGAAAACTTAAAAGGGTTTCTATAGGACTGGTATTGCTGGATAGATGATGTCCGTAAAGTGTAGAACAGCGGACGATAGTGGAATTGATCTTTTTGCCTGTTGTGATAGGAACCAATGCCTGTTTGGCCAATTTCGGGCTATTAAGTAAGCTGTTCCTTTGAAGGTTAGGAGTTTGCTCAAAACCTTTGAAATCTGGGACAATGGAGGAAAAAGATATACCGTCCTCTACTTGTTCCAGTCTTGTAGGAAGGCATCTCTTGCTATTGCTTGATTGTCCAAGTTTGGTGACACATATACTGGGCTCTCAGTATGGATATAATCTAACCATATCTTCCATATGGACTGGTATTGCTGGATAGATGATGTCCGTAAAGTATAGAACAGCAGACAATAGTGGAATTGATCTTTTTGCCTGTTGTGATAGGAACCAGTGCCTGTTTGGCCAATTTTGGGCTATTAAGTAAGCTGTTCCTTTGAAGGTTAGGAGTTTGCTCAAAACCTTTGAAATCTGGGACAATGGAGTAAAAAGATATACCGTCCTCTACTTGTTCCAGTCTTGTAGGAAGGCATCTCTTGCTATTGCTTGATTGTCCAAGTTTGGTGACACACATACTGGGAGTTTGTGATTCTCGTATGTGGCAAACAGGTCCACTTCCAGTTGTGGAAGCATGTTGGCTATTGTCTGAAAAGAGTGGTTGTCCAACATCCACTCTGTTGGGGCTGTTGTTTTCCTTGATAAAGAGTCTGCTATTACGTTGAGAGACCATGTGAGGTGAATTGCAGAAAGGTGCCACTTCTTTACTAGCGCCATCCGAAGGAGTAGCATTACCACACTGAGAGGAGGTGAACGTGATCCCAATCTCATGATGCAGGATATTGCAACTGGGTTGTCTAGAACCAACAGAATACAGCATGTGTCTTCTTGGGGTTTGAGTTTTTTGAGAGAAAAAGACAGCCATCAGGGAGGTGGTCAGCTACTCTGAGGAAGTGTAGCTGACCACCTCCCTGCCACCTGACAATCCTCCCAGTCCCCTCCCCAATCTGTCAACAAGACATCTGTGTGTATTGTCACTCTTACAGATGGAGGAGTCAGGGTGACCTATTTTGCCAGAGATTCCTTCCGGGTCCAAGGCCGAAGTATCTCTCCAACTTTCTGATTCTTTTGGTGAGATCAGTCTTACATCTCTTTTCTTGCGTGTGATTGCCAAATTTGTTCACGTTTTTCATTTGCAATCTGAGTGTTGGATCTATTACTGATGCAAACTGCGAAGGACCCATCTTGTGTTCTAATTGCCATCTGAAAATTCTGGGCTGTGCCAAGAACCTTTTGAGGTTTTTCCAGATTCTGGTATGAGTTTTGATGGGGAGAGACACAGGCCCTGAAGAGTATCCCACTGAAAGCATCTCATCTTCTGGGTGTGAGGGGGTATTTTTTCCAATTTATTATAAAACCTTTTGACTGGAGTCTGTGGACCTGTGTTCTTAGGTTTATCAAGCACACCTTGTGGACCCCCAAATTAACCAGTTGTCTGGTAAGCTATTAGGTGTATTCCTTCTTTCCTGAGTTCCCGGACAACTATCGTTGCTGGTTTTGTAAAAATCCTTGGGGCAATGCTTAGCCCAAAAGGCATGACTCTGAACCAGTACGTATCTTTCCCTGTCTGGAACCCTAGGAAGGGGCGGGAGGGAGCGGGGATAGGGGCGTGCCAGTGTGCGTCTTTCAGATCTATAGAAACTGTCCAAGTCCCTTTTGGAGTGACTGAACATACTTGGGCAACGGTAGTCATCCAAAACTTTTTTGCAAACAATGTGCTTGTTCAGTGTTGATAGGTTGAGGATCACTCTTCAGTGTTGATAGGTCAAGGATCACTCTTCGTTTGGAGGAATACTTTTTGGGAACACTGAAGAGACGTGCTTGGTGGTAAATATATGCATGTTTCTCTACAGCTCCTTTTAACAGGGCCCTCTGCACGTAATCTTCCAGAGAGGGGTCTGGTTCTTGAGAGAACCCCCCTTAAAGGCGGGAGGGAATGAGACCATTTCCACCCGAGCCCATTGAGAACAATGCTGTGTCCCCAAAGAGAATTCCATTCCCTGTGGTGTCTTTGAAGCCGATCCCCAACCAAACAATTCCTATTGGTATTCCCCTCTTCCTCTACCTTTTCCCTTGATAGGCATTCCAGCGTTGCTTTTCCTTTTCCTTTATAAATGGTTTTTGGACCTTGTGAAAAGGATGTCCTTGATGATATGGCTGTTGCTGTCCCTTTGAAGGGGATTGTCCCTTCTGACAACCTACCTGTTTATGAGGAAAAGTTTTGGAGGTGACTGCAGGCTTACATGATTTTTTATCAAAGCGAGCCTTTTTTGGATTAGGTAAAGGGAAATTTCGGTTTTTTGTTTCCTGGATTTTCCTTTTCCCAGAAGAGCGTACATTGTACAGTTTTGTTGATGTGCTTGCTTGTTGAGTTGAGTTACAACAGAATCTGCAGACAGGTCCTTACAGAAGTGGTTAGACTGTAATAAAGCACTCACATTGGGAAGTGAGTTGTTGGAGCCTTCTAATGTTTCAATTCGGGCTTTAGTCCGCCAGTCTAAAAAGTCATAGAGTGCTTCCCATAGGGTTCTCATAAGACTTTTAGCCACAACAGCAAAAAGTGTCCTGGAATCTTCTGGAAGCCTTTTGGTGGCAACTTCTAGCGAGGTGAAAGAAGTTAAGATACTAAGGAGAAGAGTCCTAGCACGGAATTCTGACGAAGCTGTCTCATCTGAGATTCTTCTCATAGGGGTTCCAAATTGATGAATAGCCACATCTCAGGGGAGCTTTTTCCTTTCAAAAGGGAGTTGAAGCATTGCCCATTCCTTGGTGGAATTTTTCGAAACCGGGAGGACTGTGGTGAATGGTTTTAGTTCTGTCATTGGCTCTCATTTTCTAGTTACTACATAATTCTGAAAGTCTGCCTTCACATGGTTAATTATCTTAAAAATGAAGGGACAGAAGGGTGGGGGTACTTGGTGAGTAAGTTGGGTTTCATTTATAATGGGAGTATAAACCCACCTTCCATTGACCTGGTAAAGGGCATTATCTGTAGCATTCAGTGCTGTATTCCCACATAAGAGAACTCTTTCTTTTTGAGGTTTCTCCATGTCTGGCGCAGGTGGTATCAGCCGCCATTCTGTATTAGGGAATGCTGCCCTGTCTCTAAACTCCACATGTACAACTTCAATCATGGTTTTTCTCTCATTAATTACTTACCACCAGGAGAGAAAATGCACATTGAAGCATCTTGCCAAGGATTATCAGTATCATCAGGGGAGAATATTGGAGCCCCTCTTATGTTTTGATCTGAAGTTTGTAGTCCGAACTGGCCATTTTGTTGGTTCCAGTTGGAATTCTAACCTTGGACCTTGTTTGGTCAGAATTTGTTTCCACTCCCTTTTCAATTGCAGGATGCAGTACATTTACACATCACTGACTTGATTTCATAAATTTCCTGTTCGGAATCATGCAGCATGTCCATTATATATTGTCATTCTGTGGCAAGGGTATCTTTGATGTTACTCATAATTTCCTTACAGAATTGATCAAATGCCACAAACTGTGTATCCCTTTTGGGGAGCTTGCGTAATCTGACTGAGCATCCACAGCTGAACTGTGACTGCCTGTTATCCAGCGGGCAGAGGTCCTGTGTGAGTTACTATACCCCTCCGAAATTGTAATATAATTTCAATTGGGGTTAAGTGGATCCTTGTATCCCTTTTTGGGGGAAGGATCACAATCAGCTTCTGAAAGCTGCATGGGGGATTGAATTCCTTGTGGAAAGTTTCTTCCGTGGTTAGTTGAAGGTTGTGTCCAGATCCTTCTGGGTTCAGCAAGGTCATTTCAGTAGCAATATCAACTTCATTTGTAAGAAAATCACTTCCAAGTGGAACTTCCTCTATTTCCTCCACAGGGTTAACCTGCGAGGTATTGGGGACTTGATGTTACTGGGTTTTGGCCCAAATATAGATCTTGTGAGAAGGGGTTAAATATCTGCTGCCCAATACTGACTAACTGTAGTCAGAAACGTGCCATCAGCCGTCACCTCACCTCCACCAGAAAACAGTAACAAGGTGAGACAACCTTTACTGGGAAACAATCATTCTGATCGTCCTGGTAATAAACGAGGTGGTAAATTCCTAATAATATATACATACAGTAATACCTCGAACTTACGCAAGGTTAGGTTCCAGAACCCTCATGTAAGGTGAGCATTTGCGTAAGTTTGGGCCAGTTACTAAAAATGTTAATAAATGCTTATTTCTAGAGTTTAACCACTAAATATGATGCTAATCATGCTCCTAAAGTATAAAACTAACTTTTAAATGAAATTAAAGTTACTGGAATTTCATTTAAAAGTTAGCCTAATAAATTACCCTTAAAAAAGAAATAAATGGTTGACGTAAAAAGAGAGTACAGTATCATAATGTACTGTATTTGCCACACTAGTGCATTTACAGTAGGTATGTATATATACTGTTACCCCTAATTCATGGGATGCCATTTTCTTTTTCACTCACAAAGTAAAAGATATTTTCTTTGTGTCACTAGGCAAACTTCATAGGCCAGTCTTAACGAAGGTACACAATTCAATGAAATAAAGAAAACATATGTAATGTTCGTTGAGGGTAAAGGTAAAAGTCAATCAGTTCAGAATTATGTACTGTACAGGTAAAGACGTCCAGAGGAATAATAAGTTGTAAAAATACATGAGTACTAACTATAAGAGAGAGAGAGAGAGAAATACATATGCACATTAAAAATATTGGACTGTAATAAAAATTTTCCTTACCGATTTTACACTTAAAAGCATGAAAACTTATAAAATAATTCAAAAATTAAACAAACACCTTCTGCAGGGGTATCACATTTTTGAAAAGTGCAGTAACTTTGCAAATGGATATGAATCTCGTAAAAGTACACTAACTGTACGTGCTGTAATTACATGTAATACAGATTGCATCAGCACTTTTCTCCGAGGTTAACAAAGTAATTCTCACAGAGCGACACTAATACAACTCTTAGTCATGTCTCTGATATGTTTTAGTACATTTTGAGTTCATTTTATCAAACTAGCATGGCTTAAAAAATTAAGCAAACACTTTCTGCAGGGGTATTATCTTTAAAAAGTGCAGTAACTTTGCAAATGGGTCTCACATCTTGTAACTGTACGTGGTGTAATTACCTTTCTATCATATTTATGCATGTACAAAAATAAAAATAATACATTTTTCATACAGATTTTACACATAAAAGCATTAATACTTATAAATTTCTTTAAAAATTCAACGCATAAATACTGCAGGGTTTCTCGAGGATTTTGCAAATGTCGCGTGTCTGTGAAAAAATCGCATATGCCAATTAGTTAGAGGTTCCAATGAAAATTTCATGTGTGTGAATTCGCGCAGTTTGAATCGCGTAAAATGGAGGTATTACTGTATATATATACTGTATATATAAGGGATTTTGACAAAGGAAAATCTATTTCTGAGGAAGGCCCGTGTCACCCGGTGAAATTCCATACTAACACGAATTTCTAGGTATAAATTGCTAGATATACCAGAGAAAAAGAGCTTTCAGGAATGCTGGGGTTACTACCCCAGATCGAAAGCGTCTTCCCTAAAGAAAACGTCGGTATAACCAAGGGTGAGTGAAAGGATCACAACCACAGAGCTACACTCGATAGATATCCCTATGACAAAACCCCCGGAAGAGAGCGGTGAGCCGTTACAGCTCCCACACACAGGCACCCGCCAGACCGGCGACACCAGCGCCACCTACTTCATTCCAGGCTAGCACCATCCCCAGGCTTGGCATGTGCAAGTAGGGGGGGAGCGGAAGCCACTTCTGGGAGGGTCACCGGGTGACACGGGGCCTTTCTCAGAAATAGATTTTTCTTTTGTCAAAATCCCTTTTCTGAGTCCAGCCCTGTGTCAGCCGGTGAAATAGTGATAGAGAATCATGCCAAGACTGCAAACTACGAGGAAACAAGGTAATCTGAAGAAAAACACAAGCTACGAAAATGGTTTTAATGAGGATATCTCTCACATGAAAAAATGAATAACAATATGAAAAGTACAGTAATACAACCTTAAAATTAGAGTAGAAGTCAACACACCAAACAACATGGTAGGGAAATACATCAAAAATACTTAAGACTATTAAGGCAAAATACATTCAAAAATACTTAAGATTAAGGAGAAAATATATATATATGGGGTACATGGAGCAAAATAAAAACAGCCCAGTACCCCAAAGACAATCCAGAATCATAACATGTCAAATTACAGTTTCCAAATATACAAAAGACAATAATAATATCAATATGAGGAGCAAGGCAGTGAGGCATGATCAACCAGAAGGGCAAGCAGAGAAGTAAATGAGGCAGGCGGGCGGGGGTGTAGGGGAAGGATAAAGGATGATGGTTAATTAAGGTGGGGAAATGACACTCCCCACAGCCACTGTAGAAAATTTCAGGGCTTCGAGTGATTTTAAATAATGGCGTTTAAACACTAGAGGTGATTTCCAACCCGTGTATTTGGTAAGTTCTGAAAAATCCATATTATGAAAGTAATTAGTGGAAGTAGCTACTGCGCGAATATCATGAACCTTAGGAACTGAATCCGGGTTAGCTTGTTTAATGAAATACAAAATTTGTTGCCTTATTGCATTTAACGATAGAGTACCACCTTTCTCCCTGATAAAAAGAGGACCCGACTTACACTGTGGAGTTCTTAAAAGGTAAGACTTTAAGGTATAGACTGGGCATAAGGACTGGTCCTGTGGAAGAGGCACCACCTGTCTTGAGGGTCCTCATTTTTGGCTAAAAATCTATGATCAGGAGAAAGGAGGGCTTCTCCGGTCGGGAGGAAATTAACAAAATCATCACCTCTACAGAGAGCCGACAGCTCTGAAATTCTGGCACCTGAAGCCAAGCTAATCAGAAATAAAGTTTTCCTTAACAGATCCAAATAAGTGCATTGAGAGTTGTCAATCTCGGATGCTAACTTAAGAACATCATTGAGGAACCACGTAACAGACTGTGGGCGTGATACGGGTCTCAGACGAGCGCATGCTCTAGGAATAGATGAAAAGTAGGAATCTGTAAGGTCAATTTTGAAACCATATAAGAATACCTTCTTCAGGGCTGACTTAGCTGTGGTAATAGTGGCCGGGGCAAGGCCTTTTTCAAACAATGATCTAAAGAAGGTAACTGCTAGGTTAGTAGTCATGGTTTGGGCTTCAGATGCCTTCAAAAAGGAGGCCAATTTCTTGACTGGTGAGTCATATTGTCTGAGAGTAGTCTCTCTCTTGTCTGATTCTAAAAACAGTGTGTTAACGGGGTCAATGTTTGCTCCCTTTTGAGCTGCGAACTTTATAAAGTCCATAAAACTAGGGCATTCTGAATTCTTGAGGAAGCTGACACAGTCTTGGTTTGTACTGTTTGGGTCAGTTTGGGATTGGGAATCCGAAGACTTCGCAACCCCAGTTCCTGAAGAAGAGGGAACCAATTGCTCTTCGGCCAGTACGGGGCTACCAGGGCTGGTTGACCTTTGAATGACCTGAGTTTGTGCAGTACTTTCAACAGCAAATTTATTGGGGGAAACAGATAAATCTTCTCCCAATCGTTCCAGTCTATGGTCATTGCGTCCGTGGCGTACGCCTGGGGATCCAGGTTCGGAGCCACATAACAGGGAAGCTTGAAGTTGCTCTCCGTCGCGAACAGATCCACTTGGAGACCCGGAACCCGGCGGCAAATCCAATTGAATGACTCTCTGTCCAGAGACCACTCCGTCTCCAACGGAGTAGTCCTGGACAGGGAATCCGCCACCACGTTCCGCACCCCCGCTAGGTGGGTGGCTGACAGATGCCAGCTGTGCTTGTTCGCCAGGGAGAAAATAGCTACCATAACCTGGTTCACTCGACCTGATTTGGAGCCGCCCCTGTTGATGCAATGAACTACCACGGCGCTGTCCAACACCACCCTGATATGAATCCGACTGGGGGGGGCGGATTTTCTTTAAGGTTAGAAATACCGCCATAGCTTCCAAGGTGTTTATATGGAACCGTTGAAACATTGTGGACCACGTTCCTTGTACTTTTTGTTTTGGCGAATACACTCCCCAGCCGCTTTATGAGGCGTCCGTGTGGACTACCAGCGCCGGAGGGGGAAACTGGAGTGGAACTGTCTTGGACAGGCCACCGACTGTGGACCAAGGCCGCAGTCTCGCCTTTAAAATCCGGGGAATGGAGGAGACCTTGTCTCTGAGCTTGACATTGGCTCGACTCCGCCACACTCTGTTTATGTCTTTTAATTTTGCTTTTAAGAGCAGGTCCGTCACTGAGGTAAATTGAAGAGAACCGAGGATTCCTTCTTGGGCCCGGCGGGATGCTGTTTTGTCTTTCAGGAATTTCCTGGTAAGGGAAGCTATCTCCTTCCGCTTGGGAGGCGGGAGGGATAACGTGTAAGAGGACAGATCCCACTGGAGACCCAGCCACTGAAACCGGGACTCCGGAGTCAGGCGGGACTTCTCTCTGTTCAGCTGAAAACCTAACGACTCCAGGAATTTGATGACCGTGGCGTGGCCTTCCGACATTCTAGAACTGTTGGAGCCCAAATTATCCAATCGTCAGGTACGCTGCTAGGGATATCCTCGGGACCGGAGTTGCTGAACTACCGTGTCCGCCAGCTTTGTAAATATCCTGGGTGCAATATTTAGACCGAAAGGCATGACCCTGAAGGAGTAGGCTTGATTCCCGAGTCTGAAACCCAGGAACGGAGAGAAGCTCGGCGCAACCGGGCGTGATAGTAAGCGTCTGAAAGATCGATAGAGGTGGTGACGGCTCCACGCGGAAGTAGAGTCCGTACCTGTGCTACCGTAAAGCACGCGAAATTTGTCGCATTTTATGTAATGATTTAGATGCGACAGATCCAGGATCACTCTTTGCTGATCGGAGTCTTTCTTGGGAACAGTGAACAACCTGCCTTGAAACTTTAGGTGCCTTACTTTCTTTATTGCTCGCTTGTTGAGCAATTCCGCCACATAGTCCTGTAGGACTCTTGAGGGTGGCTGGTAAAACCTGATCAGAGGAGGGGGTCTTTGGTCCAGCTCCATCCTAGACCTTTGGACACAATGCTGTGTGCCCAAGGGCTGAAGGACCACTGGTCTCTGAACCAATACAGGCGACCACCTACCTGATTGTTCTCAGTGGGAGGAGCGGGTTTGTTTCCTCTACCACGTCCAGGTTTACCTCTTGGGGTGGTGTTGGGCTTGCCTCTGTAAGGGGCCCGACCTCTTCCCCCTTGCGCTCCTATTAAGGCCGTGAAAGAATCCACGGCCTTCATAGGTAGGGTTGTACGCTGGATAAGCAACGTACGAGGGTGCAGCAAGGGAATGGGCTGGTTGGACCAGCACATATTGTTGGGGATGGGCTTTCGAGGTGGAGGGCTGAGCAACTGCCGAGACCGGGACAGCTTGGGCTACCGCCTGATGATGAGGCCTCTTGTGTCTCCTGAACCGTTTACCACCTTTGGAGTGGGGGCCGCCAGATTCTGGGGTTTTACACTTATAGGCTGAGATACCCCAGCGAGAGCGAAGACTCTGGTTAGCTCTTGTAGCCTCCCTGAGTACACTGGCTACTTCCTCCTCTGGGAAGAGGTTAGGGCCCCAGATCGAGCTCTTCATGAGCTTGTTAGGCTCATGACGTATGGTGGCTTCGGCAAAGATGAACTTCCTGCACTCGAGCCTAGCCATCATGAAATCGAACAGGTCCGTCTGAAACCCTGCTAACAGGGATTTAGCCAAGACCTGAAAGAAGGGCTCGTCAGCACAGGAGACGGCAGTCGCTTCTGTGAGGCAGACGGAGTTCAATGACCGAGCTAGCCTAGTCCGGGCCTCAAATTCCGCCTTCAGCAGGGCTTCCGGGAGTTTAGGAAGCTGCTCGCTGAATTGGGTTGACGCACAGTAAGCGTCCAGCTTTCCCACAGTAAAAGTGGACGGAGCGTCAACCCAGAACTCCTCACCCCCTGGGAATACCAGGGATGTGGAGTCTGTCTCCCTTAGTTGAGGCAAGGGATTGCCGTCAAAGCACGCTCGAGCCGTAGCCAGAGCCACTTTGTTTAGGCAAGGAGTCGGCAACTTATCACCCAGGGCGAACATGGTATAGTTGCCCTTGAAAGGTGTAAGTTTTGTATTGTCTGCCTGCCACTCCGTCAGAGTGCGCAGGAGAGCCGACTGATCTTGGTCCCTAGGGAAGATCACTGTCTCTCTAGGGACCTTGTCTGAGCGTACCCAGGCTTCTTCTGTCAGCCTAACGAAGCCTGGATAAGGGGGCAGGAGATCGGGAGGAAAGAACTCAAGTTCCTCCAACCGTCTCACGCCAAGACCTTCCACAGTCAAAGTACCCTCGTGTTGAATAGCACGGAGGGCAAAACGCCAAGGGTTCCCGACGTCAAAGGGAGGGAGATCAGCCGTATCAGGAATGGCATACTGCGGTTCGACTCCGCCAGGGCGAGCCATTCCCGCCAGTATGTTATCATGGCTGGAAAGTTTTTCGGAGATCTTCGTAAACTTAGACTCAACCTCCGCCGAGAACCTCTCGAATAACTGGTTTGCAAACGCCTCCAGATCAAAGGCAGGCTGGCGAGGAGGGCTTGGTTTTGATGCCCTCTTACTCGCGCCTTTGCCGGAGGTACCAGGTTTGCTCCCGGAGGCTACAGGTACGGAGACCTTAGCCTTCTATGGGGGGAAAGGCGAAGCTTTCCTGGAAGACGAGGACTTAAAGCCCTTCGCCTTCCATGAAGTCTTCAGCTTCAGCTTGGGGACAGCTGATGGAGCCCTGTCACCCAAGGTGGAAGACTTTACAAAACCTGCAAACGAAGAAATAGAGGAAGATGGGGAGTCAAAAAGGGGGCCCGCCCCCGCAACCTCACTTACCTCACTACCTACCACCTGGTCCTGTTCCGTATTCATTGGCTCCAGGTCCAAGTCTAACGCGGCGACGTCCTCCGATACCTACGCATACAGGATGTCCTCTTGGGGTGGCTGGGTCGCAACCCGGATCTGCTGGATGATGGGGGTGGCCAGTTCTTCCGGGACCGCAGCAGCCACCTGGGCGCCGGGGTAAGGCTTCCCCGACGGAACGTTCCTCCCGAACCCAGTCACCCAAGCGCGGAGAGACTCAAGAGAAGTTTTCTTGGAGGACTCGTCCGCCTGTAAGAGAACAGGCAATTAGGGTTGGACGGAAAGAAGGTTCGAAAACCATATAAACACTATATCAATATGAGGAACGTAATAAGAAAAAGCTATATCTTACCGACTCGTCCTGGATGCCAGCGCACAGAGCGAAGCAAACCTCACAGCCGTCGGGGTGCCAGACAATCAGGTCATCTAACCGGACCGCACAGCCAGCGTGGGTCCGGCACACCACGTGCCCATAGGGCTGCTGGAGAGAAGCGGTGCACCCCGGCTCCTCACAACGAACAGTCTGTAAGTGTAAAAAGTACATGAACCTACCACTCTAAGTAACCTAAAGCTGGAAGGGCAGGGTATTTCAGCTTACAACCGGAATGCTCCGGTGGAGAGAAAACCCCCCTCGTCGAAGACGAGACCATCAAGCCATAAATTAAACAGAGTGGAAGGCAAGATATTTCCAGTCCCCGGAATACTCCGGCGGAATGAAAAGTTTGAGACAACAGGGACCCACCACAAGGGCTGCCAGCAAAAAAGACGGCGGAACCCCAGGGTGGAACACCGGACTCAATAAACATATAAAATAAGTATGGTGGCGGAGTGAGATGCTCACTTCGTCGGATAATATATATAATATACGAGTAATATAATATACAAGTGATGGTAAAAATGAGAAATCCACTCCAGAGACCGGAGGTATCCCTTCTTTCTCATTCACTCCCCCTCTCTCGAACCTCCCCGCCAGTGAAACAAGGTGGGTGAGATGCCCGTCATGATAGGCCAAGTATAACATAAGCCGGAGCAGGCGTCAACAACCCAGCAAAGCAACCCGACGGAGAGTGAATAAGGTCCAGGAGAGAATGTTCGAAACCGCTCGAATCGGAGAGAGGTAAACGAGACATCAAAACAAACACAGCGCTGCCGGGGGCTAGTTCTGGGAGGGAGCGAATCTCTCCACCAGAGGGAGTCCCCAACTCGGAGAAAACGCCATCTAGCGTCACCCGCACGAGTAGGGCAAGAGCTGGTAGGGATGAGGGGGAGAGAGGGAGGTGGGGTAGGGAAGAGGAGTAGGCTACGAGAGTGAAAACAGGAGACAAGGGAAAATGATTCACCCGCTCGACTGCAAGCACACGCCACGCCAAGAATATGAGCTTGGGAGGGCGAGCCTACTCCAGAGGGAAGGGATGCGACCAAGAACTCGACGCCCAACTCCTGACTAGGCAAAGCCTAGATGAATACCCGAGCTTAGGCCTAGCCTAGGCTAACGGAAGGAGTAAGGGAAGGGTGGAGGGACGGAAAACAGGGAGAGAAATTCTGTGCCGAGAACCAACCAGGACCGAAAAAGGGGGGGCAAAAAGGCAAATAGCCTAGAGGAGGCACACCCAATGAACTCTACTCCTTCGAAAAGAAGGGGGAGAACAAAGGGGCTCACTCTGCCACCCCTAAAACGGCCACAGAGGAAACAGCAACAAAACTCCCTCGACCCGATGAACCACTCCACACCTAACCTATGAGGGGGGCGAGAGGACAAGGAAGCAATACGAGCCTAGCATGATAGGCAAGGGAGAAAAACCCACACACAACATAAAATAAAAACCATCACACAATAAACATAAGAATAATTCTAAGAGAAAAATTTCTAAGAATAATGTGCTCATGCGAGGTGCGTAGCCTACCTTGGAGGAGCAGCTAGTCCTAAGGCTGCCGCTACCCCGAAGCGGTAACAAAATTAATATAGAAATTAATATATAAAAAAGCACCAACGCCAAAATATAATAATAATATTAATTAATTAATTAATACCAACTAGGAACTCAACCTGGGGGGAGACCTAAGCGGGGTATGACGGGGACCTTATAGGGACTCGTATGGGTTCATAGAAAATTTAACAAAACTCCAATGGAACCACCGCAGGAAACACCTCCAGGAAGAGATCCGGGGGAACAGATAAGAATATAACGACAAAGAGACAACCCCGACAGAAAAAACTGAAGGGGTCGCCGTGGCGTCATAACAACAATCTCATAATTGTGAAAAAAGGGACAAATGCAGCCAAACTTATCGAAAAAACCCCACAATAAGATGGTGTGGCGGAATTCTAACCCACAAACAAAACAACACACAACACTCACCCTGATCTTCGGTTGCTGGAGATGGACCAAAGGTCCACGGTCGCCAATCACAGCACACAAAAACCACAAAAAACTTAAAACCGACCCTCCACCAACAATGGAATGAAAAAAGAAGACACATGAACCATTAATACAAAAAACCAGACGAACTCCCGTCCACTTTCAAGGTTTGACCTCCACTGCCCAAGACTTCCCCAAAACCGAAAAACTCCCGACAGACCGACAGACACAGACAGCACCCGTGGTTAAAACGAACTCCAACTTGGAGAACCACTCATCTGACAATTAACTCTAGCTCTCTCTCTCTCTCTCTCTCTCTCTCTCTCTCTCTCTCTCTCTCTCTCTCTCTCTCTCTCTCTCTCTCACAAAACATTGGGAAATGCTAAATAAAAACAAATTTCTTCATCCCTCTATATTTCTCCCCCTTTTTAGCATTTCCCAACCAACACCTTTCACACCTCTTTCAAATCACCTTACGCAACACCCACGGATGCTCACTAGCAGGTCCTCTAGATCGCGTTCATGCAAAAACGCAATCATTCTCTCAGAATCATTCTCTCTTCTAGCAACATTCAAACTCACATCATCTCCTCCATTCTCTCTCAGATTCACGCTATCTTCTTCACTATTACCACTCTCAATTTCATCCACAATCTCATCTATACCCTCTAACTCGTTCCCAAATACCTCCCCAATTCTTCAACTAACCCTTCCCATTCGCTCATTGACCTTTCCAATTCTTGCAACGATTCATTCATGCTTTCAATCACTCGTATATTACTGCTACGCTCTCTTACTCTTACACTTTCGCTCACCTCCAACCGTTCACTAACCCCTACACATTCAGTCAACTCAGTTATATCAAACCCGCATATGCTATACGTTCTATTCATACCATCCCATTCATCCGTATTACACGCTTTATCACTCATTTTCACTTTGGCATTCACACCCCTATCACACAACTTACGACCATTCAGTTTACTTGCGTTCTTCCCTTTCTTACGTCTCCTACCATACTCTATCAAAACAAATTGCTGATCCTCATGCAACAACCCCTCACGTACATGCATCACACGCACCGCTTGCATCCTGGAGGATCCACCCATTTGAACCCCCTTCACACTCAGTTTCCCGAATTCGCTGTCACAGTCACCCTCTTTCGTCTACATACACTTGATACATGCCCTTCCATTCCACATTCGACACAGTTCGCTCTTGGTTCTGAACACATTCTCGCATAATGCCCATTCTTACCACAGTTGCCGCATATTACATTCACTCGGGTACCCTACAACCATTAGCAATATGACCCACCTGTCCGCACCTGTAGCATTTAACCCCTATCTTTCGTACACTCTCTTACCAAATGTCCCGATTGCCCACACACGAAACACGCTCCTAAAGCCCACCTACACTCATTCTTTGTATGTCCTTCCTTTCCACATCTAAAACACTTAGCTCGACTTCCACTCATCGACCTTCCCCTTTGTACACTACTATCCCTAACCCGTCCAACCCGTTGTTCCCTTACAAACCCATCATTCATCCTCACTGGCACCTCCACATTACGTGCTCTTACACTCCTATCTTTTACACTATCGGCCATTCTCATTGGGCCCCTCAACACTGCATCCCTAAAGCTTCCAAACTCTGGTACTCTCTCATCTACCCCAGCCCTTACACTTACACTTCTGCTCTCTTTTATAACCCTGTCAAGCTCATAATCTTCTACAATTTCCAAAATTTCTCCCCAAGTCAACCTTTCATTCGTCCATCTTTTCTTCTCCTTCTGCTTCAAGTTCACAAATTCTCTAACTCCATCTGGCACTGTCCCTAACAACTTCCGTACTAACTCCTTACATTCATCTATCCCATCATCCCCAAACTTCTTCCTTGCCAACGTCTCCAGCCTACAAGCATATAGTGACAAGGTTTCCCCAGCTTTCATTCTTGCCTCATCAAATTCATTCTTCCTCTTATACTTAACACTCGCTTTCATACGCCTCGCTTGCTCAACTAGTCTAGCTTTCACCTTGTCATACTCAACATCCCCACACTCATAATAACCCTATACATATCAAGCAAAAACCCAGTCAAATATTCTCCTAATTCTTGTGCCCACACTCTCTTACTTTCCCCATACTTATCCTGACAAAAACCTTTCATACTCCCTAAAGAAATCATGCACATCCCTACTTACATACTCATTATACCTTTCACACAGGGTACCTCCCTCACATACATAGCCTTTCTCAATTCTTTCTCACTTTCACTCTCACTTTCGCTACTTTCACTCTGTCCTTTCATACCCTCTTCCGAATACAAAGAGTCCACTTCGCACTTACATTCATCTTACTCATTACACTCTTCTTCCCCTCTTTTTATCCACTTTTATCCACTCACCTCCATCCACCTCACTATCACTACTGCCTTCACCCTCTCCCTTCTTTCCTGCCTTTCCCACTTCCTTACCCTTCTTACCAATTTCCTTTCCTTTCCCTTCTTTCCTTTTTCTTCCCCTGACTTATCCTTACTTTCCCTCTGTTCCTTCCCTTGCTTTTCATTCCCCTTTTCCTTACCCTGCCTCTCATTCCCTCGTTTCTTACTTCCTATTCCCATATCACTTTCATCACTCACGCTTCCATTCACTTCTTCCTCCTTTTCTTTCTCTCTTGCCCCTTCACACTTTCCAGAGAACCTGCCTCCAACAGCCCCTTCTCCAAAAACACCCTTGAACATACCTTTCACCATTTCTTCCACACCTTTCATCATTCCTCCAACTTTTTATCCACCCTCTCTTCTGACTCTTTCATCTCCCTTTTTCATTTCTTCTTTCGCACTTCTTAGCATTCCCCCATCTCCTCCAACTGACTCCTCAATCTCTCATTCTCACCCCTCAACCACGTATTCTCCTCTCTCAACCTCACCAGTTCCTCTTCCATCCTTCTCTTCAGTCACACTACCAGCCACCAATCTCAATTGCAGCTGCAATACCAGCTGCCCCACGTTGGGCGCCAAATATAATGTGGCGGAATTCTAACCCACAAACAAAACAACACACAACACTCACCCTGATCTTCGGTTGCTGGAGATGGACCAAAGGTCCACGGTCGCCAATCACAGCACACAAAAACCACAAAAAACTTAAAACCGACCCTCCACCAACAACGAACGAAAAAAAGAAGAGACACATGAACCATTAATACAAAAAAAACCTGACGAACTCCCCGTCCACTTTCAAGGTTTGACCTCCACTGCCCAAGACTTCCCCAAAACCGAAAAACTCCCGACAGACAGACAGACAGCGCCGTGAAAAACTGAACTCCAACAACCAAACCACTCACAAACAATTTTCGCTCTCTCTCTCTCTCTCTCTCTCTCTCTCTCTCTCTCTCTCTCTCTCTCTCTCTCTCTCTCTCTCTCTCTCTCTCTCTCTCTCTCACAAAATGTTGGGAAATGCTAAATAAAAACAAATTTCTTCATCCCTCTATAATGGTACTTAACTTGGAGATGGTAAAACTGCTTGAAGACATGTTGAAACAGTTGAAAATACCAAAAAAGCACAAGCACAAAAATTTCTGAGGTTATCAGTCACGTGCTAGAAAATGGAATGAAGTAGGTGGCGCTGGTGTCGCCGGTCTGGCGGGCGCCTGTGTGTGGGAGCTGTAACGGCTCACCGCTCTCTTCCGGGGGTTTTGTCATAGGGATATCTATCGAGTGTAGCTCTGTGGTTGTGATCCTTTCACTCACCCTTGGTTATACCGATGTCTTCCTTAGGAAGACATTTTTCTGGGGGTAGTAACCCAGCATTCCTGAAAGCTCTTTTTTTCTCTGGTATATCTAGCAATTTATACCTAGAAATTCGTGTTAGTATGGAATTTCACCGGCTGACACCGGGCTGGACTCAGAAATATATATTATATATATAATCATACTCCGAACTTACGCAAGGTTAGGTTCCAGAACCCCTCGCGCAGCGTAAATTTTCGCATAAGTTTGGCATGGTCTCTAAAAATGCTAATAAATGCTTATTTCTAAAGTTTAAACACTAAATATGACCCTAATCATGCTCCCAAATTATTAAGTTAACTTTTAAATGAAATTAAAGTTACTGTAATTTCATTTAAAAGTTAGCTTAATACATTACCCTTAAAAAAGAGAAATAAATGGGTGACAAAAACTGAGATTTGGAAGAGAATCTCTCTCTCTCTCTCTCTCTCTCTCTCTCTCTCTCTCTCTCTCTCTCTCTCTCTCTCTCTCTCTCTCTCTCTCTCTCTCCCCTTCCAACCGATCTATTTTTAGAATTGTCTCAACCTCTTTTTAACAACTTCTTTATTCTACGTCTCTTTCTTTTTGTTCTGAAATGCGTTTTCATGAACAATCAGTGTTTTATATTTTGACTAATACAACTCTTAGTTATTATGCGTCTATGTTTTAGAATGTTATTATATGTCTATATTTTAGAATGTATTTGCAACATCTAGCGCATTTACACTTCGTAGACGATACAAGTCAAATTAGATCAATTTAAACCATCTACTGTACAGGTAAAGATGTACAGAGAATTAGTAAGCTGTAAAAATGTGTGAGCGCTAACTATGAACAAGAGAGAGAGAGTTAAGGGTTGTCCTTATGTAAGAGAGTGAAATTATTTATCAGTTATTACGGAGACTGAGAGAATAACACACAAGGGGAGAGAGAGAGAGAGAGAGAGATAGATAGATAGATAGATAGATATTGTCCTTACTTGAAATATCAAGTTACGTTATTTATGAATTATTACGGGGAAAGAGAGAAAGTTATTCTTACATTAGATATCAAAAGATGGAAATTCAGTATTAAACTAACTATTAAATAAAATTAAAGTTGCTGTATTTTCATTTAAAAGTTAGCTTAATACATTACCCTTAAAAAAAGAAATAAATGGTGTGACTCTCTCCCCCATTCCACCAATCTATTTTTAGAAGTCTTCTCAACCTCTTTTTTAAAAACTTCTTTATTCTGTCGCTTTCTCTTTGTTCTGAATAAATCTAATCCTTTGGGCCAGCCCTAGGAGAGCTGTTAATCAGCTCAGTGGTCTGGTTAAACTAAGATATACTTAATTTGTTCTGAATCGCTCTGTGTTCTGAAGTGCTCTATGTCTCTGTTTTAAAATGGCGCATTTACTGTTTGCAAATGGTACAGGTAAAATTAGATCAATTAAAAATTGTCTACTGTACAGTTAAAGACATACAGAGAAACAGTGCTGTAATACATAGGTTGGCTAACTTCGATTGAGAGAGAGAGAGAGAGAGAGAGAGAGAGATAACAGCCTTCCTTACTTGAGTGAGTGAAATTTTTTATGAATTATTACGGACACACACACAGAGAATTACAAGAAAAATTTGACCACCGATTAGCAACACTCCCCTTTTTGTCATGTTAAATGACATGTCTGGCAGCTTTTGCCTTCGACCTCCCTCTTACAAAAGTCGAGGGAAGAATTTGTTTGTTCAAAATAATACGAATTTTGTAATTACAGTTTTGTTATTATTATTATTATTATTATTATTTGAAGGGAGTAGACCCTCTTTTAAACAGGTCTTATTAAAAAGGATGGCTGTATTATGCGACTTTTTCTTATATAGTGTCTTTTCTATCTTCCTTATGATTCGCTTTTCAGGCTCAGCGATGTTAGTCAGCAACTGGCCGATATTCATGTTGGAAAAGGATAGTGTGCGGAATATGGGAAGTCTTTTATTAAAATAGAACCTGAATCCAGACGAACGATTTCTGATTGGATATTTTAATAAAAGAAAATATTCCGCACAACTATCCTTTTCCAACATGAATATTTCTTACCATTTTGCTGACTAACATCGCTGAGTTTGAAAACTGCGAATCATAAGGAAGATAGAAAAGACACTATATAAGATAAATTTGCATAATACAGCCATCCTTTTAATAAGACCTATTATTATTATTATTATTATTATTATTATTATTATTATTATTATTATTATTATTATTATTATTATTATTATTATTTAATTTTATTAATCTTATTATTTGAAAATTAGTACTTACTATTAGGTAAAAAGTTTATTTATCATACAAATAAACATACCTGTGTACATATAACATAAAAATTCACCTCACTAAAAGAGAGAGAGAGAAATTATTACTTTTAATAATATTTAATTTTATTTCATTTACACATTTTGAAAACTTATAAATTACATAAAAAATTAAACACTTTTGCTGAGTTTCTCAGTGTTGCAAATGTTAGCGTGTCAGTGAAAAAACTAGTGAAAATATGACCATTAGTTAGGTTCCAATGAAAATTCATGTGTGTGTGAATTTTACCATTGCAACTGAATTGTGCAAGTTCAAGTACTACTGTATATATATATATATATATATATATATATATATATATATATATATATATATATATATATATATATATATATATATATATATATATATATATATATATATATATATATATATATATATATATATATATATATATATATATATATATATATATATAATTTTGATGTTATAATATATATAACCATTCTACAATTATTATATATATCTCTGTGAAAGTTTTGATGTTTTGCTTGCAGATTCGTCATTTGTTGTAATGATATGATTTTAAAATATCTTTTTCTTACAGATAAATTGTGTATCATGTAATCTTAAAATGTTTTGGTGTGTTTTTTCCATTTGTTTGGTATATTAATACGTATACTGAGTGTTATTAAAACGAATTCTTAGCGTATTGAGCGTTAGCGCCGAACAGAGAGAAAGGGTGAGATTCTTATCAGATTGCTTCCTTATTTACGCAGGTGGTGTTTCCAGTAAGTCACGCTTAGAGGAAGGCAAAAACCCCTCTTGACTTATTGTGATGAGCTGTCAGCCAATCGGCGAGTTGTCTATTATGCCTTTACCATGTGTGCCTAACCCATGTTTATTAGCTGTGGCTATGCCTATTATCTTTTCATAATCTGAAAAAGAGAGAATGAGTGAGTAAGGTAGTTGAAGTTGACATGCTGAAAGCTGACCGAGAATTTGGTCCAAAATATCTTTTTCTGCTTAACCTTGAACCGGAAATGTCACTTATTGATAAGAGCCCTGGCCTATTTCCTTCTGAGCCTTAGAATTCTTTGTGTGTTCTATAGAATAAGGAATAAGGTGTTCTGTGAATTCCCTATATGTATTCTTGAGTATTCTGGGAAGATTTGAAGATAAAAGAGGAGTGCCTATGAGGAAGAGTCAGTCAGGAACAGAGCCTGCTGGTAATAGGTTCTCTCTCTCTCTCTCTCTCTCTCTCTCTCTCTCTCTCTCTCTCTCTCTCTCTCTCTCTCTCTCTCATTTATATATATAAGGGTGTTATGCTGATTGCTTCACTGTTTGTAAAAGTTTTGTTAAAACTCATCCAAGGAGTGTGTTCATTTTTATAAGAAGTGATCTGAGATATTATTTTGTGCAAGCATTGTGTAATGTGTGTAATAGTGTACCACCTAAAGACAGTAATGTGATGATTACTGGTTTTTTTTGTGTTAAGAGTTGAAGTGATGTTCTAGGTGAAAGAGGATTATTATTTTGATAAGAGATGAACATATCTCTTATTGTGAGTTCTAATGTGTCTTGCTGCTAATTATACATCATTGTATGTGTCAGTGTGACTTGGCAGTGTCATCTGTGAGAAAGTCTTAGAAAGACGTGAGTTTAACCTTTTTTTTTCAAAGTGAAGGTAATCTTTTGAAAGATTGATATAATCTTTAAACATTGAAGTTGCTATTGGTATATTTCCATTTTTGCATATTTCATTCTTATAAGTCTGTGCTATCATATTACTATAATTTTATAACTACTGTGTTACAAAGTTTTGTGCTGGTGATTACTTAGCATTTTGTCAGTGCATACTTATTATTGAGATTTCAGAAAATACTTATGTGGATTCCAGTCAGTAATGTTTTGGTAAACGTTGTGTTTACTTTAATTAATCAGATATATGTTTAAAACTTGAGTGATAGTTAATGGTTTGAATCTTACCTAACCAAATTGCTTTCTTAATAGATTAAAGTTTTGTGAATTAAACTTGATGAAGAAATACTTAAATCTTATACTGTTGTCAGTTAATAGTAAATCTTTTTGAGATTGTGAACCTGCATATAACTTTTGAACTTAGAAATAAATTTGTTTGTTTAAAGTCTTAAAAACACAGCGTTTCATTTTGACCACCAGTAATTAGAGAAATTAATGAATGTGTACAAGGTAAGTGATATACCTGTTTGTTCACCTGAGACTTATCTAGGTAAAATAGAACCAGAGAGAGAGTTACAGTGTTTGTTGAAGTGATACCCATTTTCCACAAGTCTGGATATAACTTATTAATTGTTACCTCACCCATAACTTTATGAAGTTACATTGATTTTCTCAAGTGATAAGTTTTATGGGATCACTGTACATTTAGAGATTCAGTCAAACTATCTTTGTTATGAGGTTTCAAGTATCTGGTCGATGTGAGGTAACTTTTTGGTGTTATTATTTGTGTAATAAAAGGCGCTTGATCACTTAGTGACAATATATATATATATATATATATATATATATATATATATATATATATATATATATATATATATATATATATATATATATATATATATATGTATGTGTATTTTATCTATATATATATATATATATATATATATATATATATATATATATATATATATATATATATATATATATATATATATATATATATATATATATTATTACACATACATACATACAGTAATACTTCGATCTTACACGATTCTGAATTGCATTGACTTTCACACAACACGAACTTTCACTGGAACCTAACTAATGGGCATACACGATTTTTCACAGACACACGATATTCTCGAGAAACCCTGCAGAAGTGGGTGTTTAATTTTTGAAGTAATTTACAAGTTTTCATGCTTTTATGTGTAAAATCTGGATGAAAAATGCATTTCATTCTTTTATGTGTGAAATCTGTATGAAAAATGCATTTCATGCTTTTGTGTAAAATCTGTATGAAAAATGCATTTCATGTTTTAATGTGCAAAATCTCTATGAAAAATGCATTTCATGCTTTCATGTGTAAAATCTTTATGAAAAATGCATTTCATGCTTTCATGTGTAAAATCTGTATCGAAAATGTATTAATTTTTGTACATGCATAAATATGATGCAAAAGTAATTTCAGCTCATTCACTTAGTGTACTTTTACAAGATGTGATACCCATTTGCAAAGTTACTGCACTTTTCAAAGATGATACCCCTGCAGAAAATGCTTGTTTAATGTTTGAAGTAAATTTAAAAGTTTTCATGCTTTTAACTGTAAAATCGATATGGAAAAAGGGATTTTGACAAAGGAAAAATCTATTTCTGAGGAAGGTCCCGTGTCACCCGGTGAAATTCCATTACAGCACGAATTTCTAGGTATAACAATGCTAGATATACCAGAGAAAAAGAGCTTTCAGGAAAGCTGGGGTTACTACCCCCAGTCGAGCGTCTTCTAGGAAGGCGTCGGTATAAAGAAGGGTAAGTGAAATACCACTACCACGGAAACCTACTCAAAAGATCTCTCCCTACCAAAATCCCCGGAACAGAGCGGTGAGCCGTTACAGCCCCTACACTCAACACCCGCCAGGACGGCGACACCAGCGCCACCTACCTCATTCCATGCTAGCACTAACCCCAGACTTGGCATGTGCAAGTAGGGGGAGTACTAGGTGATCAGGGAGGGTCACGGGTGACACGGGACCTTCCTCAGAAATAGATTTTCCTTTGTCAAAATCCCTTTTCTGAGTTCAGTCCCGTGTCAGCCGGTGAAATAGTGATAGAGAATCATGCCAAGGCTGTAACTACAGGAAAAAAAAGGGGGTAATCTGAAGAAAAAGGCAAAAAATTTTACGAAAATAATTTTAATCAAGTAATCTCTTCCATGTAGCAAGAATACTAAAACTAAGGTATACTAAATCTAAGGCACATCAAAAAACTTAATACTATGAAACGAGGGAGGTCCCAGCACGATGGGGAAAAAGCCCCAAAAATCTTAAAATTACTTAAAGCAAGGTGAAACATG
The DNA here is from genome assembly GCF_040412425.1 of Macrobrachium rosenbergii. Taxonomy (NCBI): domain Eukaryota; kingdom Metazoa; phylum Arthropoda; class Malacostraca; order Decapoda; family Palaemonidae; genus Macrobrachium; species Macrobrachium rosenbergii. Next base: position 49,758,529 of record NC_089781.1, on the reverse strand, counting down.
AAATGTGCATAAGATAATTGCAAATACAACCTTAATACTATACACGTAAACTTAGGCTAAACACGTAAGAGACAAGATCAATGAAAATTAACATATACAGAACATATACATATATCTGGGGTACGTGGAGCCAAATAAAAACCGTCCAGTACCCCATAAGAAAAAACAATCATGGCATGTCAGATTACACTTTTCCATCAGCAGACACAAGATACATCAATATGAGGAGCCAGGCAGTGAGGTATAATCAACCAGGAGAATAAGCAGAGAAGTAAATGAGGCAGGCGGGCGAGGGGGAAAGGAAGGATAAGGATATGATTAGTTAAGGTGGGGAGATGACACTTCCCACTGCTATGGTAGAAAATTTCAGGGCTTTGAGCGATTTTAAATAGTGGCGTTTAAACACTAGAGGTGATTTCCAACCCGTAAATTTAGATAACTCTGAGAAGTCCATATTATGAAAGTAATTAATAGAAGTAGCAACTGCTCGAATATCATGAACCTTAGGAACTGAATCTGGGTTGGCCTGTTTAATGAAATACAGAATTTGTTGTCTTATAGCATTCAGTGAAAGAGTACCACCTTTCTCCCTGATAAAAAGAGGACCCGACTTACTCTGTGGAGTTCTTAAAAGGTAAGATTTAAGTGTATAAACTGGACATAAAGACTGGTCTTGAGGAAGGGGCACCACCTTCCAAGGAGACCACCTGTCCTGTGGGTCTTCGTTCTTAGCTAAAAATCTAGGGTCAGGGGAAAGGAGGACCTCTCCAGACGGGAGGAAGTTTACAAAATTATCACCTCTAGTGAGAGCCGACAGCTCTGAGATTCTAGCACCTGAAGCCAAGCTAATCAAAAATAAGGTCTTCCTTAACAGATCCTGATAAGAGCAATGAAAGTTATCCAACTCTGATGCTAACTTAAGGACGTCATTGAGAAACCACGTAACAGAATGTGGGCGTGATACTGGTCTCAGACGAGCGCATGCTCTGGGGATAGATGAAAAATAGGAATCTGTAAGGTCGATTTTAAAGCCGTAAAGAAATACTTTCTTCAATGCTGACTTGACTGTGGTAATAGTGGCCGGAGCAAGGCCTTTCTCAAACAGTGATCTAAAGAAGGAAACTCCTAAATTAGTCGTCATGATTTTGGCTTCAGATGCTTTCAGGAAGGAGGCTAATTTTTTGACTGCTGAGTCATACTGTCTAAAAGTAGAATCTCTTTTATCTGATTCTAAAAACAGAGTGTTGACAGGGTCAATGTTCGCTCCTTTTTGGGCTGCGAATTTTATAAAGTCCATAAAACTAGGGCATTCTGAATCCTTGAGGAAGCTGACACAGTCTTGGTTTGTACTGTCTGGGTCAGAATGGGCTTGGGAATCCGAAGACTCCGTAATCCCAGTTCCTGAAGAAGAGGGAACCAATTGCTCTTCGGCCAGTAGGGGCTACTAGGGCTGGTTGACCTTTGAATGTCCTGAGTTTGTGTAATACTTTCAGCAGTAAATTTATTGGAGGGAACAGATAAATCTTCTCCCAATTGTTCCAATCTACTGTCATTGCGTCTGTGGCGACGCCTGAGGGTCCAGGTTGGGGGCCACGTAACAGGGGAGCTTGAAGTTGCTCTCCGTTGCGAACAGATCCACTTGGAGGCCCGGAACCGGCGGCAAATCCATTTGAAAGATTCCATGTCCAGGGACCACTCCGTCTCCAACGGAGTAGCCCTGGACAGGGAATCCGCCACCACGTTCCGTACCCCCGCTAGGTGGGTGGCTGACAGGTGCCAGCCGTGCTTGTTCGCCAGGGAGAAGATAGCAACCATTACTTGGTTTACTCGACCTGATTTGGAGCCGCCCCTGTTGATGCAATGAACTACCACTGCGCTGTCCAACACCAGCCTGATATGAATCCGGTTGGGGGGGCGGATTTTCTTCAGAGTTAGAAAGACCGCCATAGCTTCCAGGGTATTTATATGGAACTGCTGAAACATTGTGGACCACGTTCCTTGTACTTTCTGTTTTGGTGAATATCCCCCCCAGCCGCTTAGGGAAGCGTCTGTGTGAACAACTAGTGCCGGAGGGGGAAATTGAAGCGGAACTGTTTTGGACAGGCCTCTGACTGTGGTCCAAGGCCGCAGTCTTGTCTTTAAGATTCGAGGAATAGAGGAGACCTTGTCTCTGAGCTTGACATTTGCTCGACTCCGCCACACTCTGTTTATGTCTTTTAATTTCGCTTTTAGGAGCAGGTCTGTCACTGAGGCAAATTGAAGAGACCCAAGGACTCTTTCTTGGGATCGGCGGGATGCCGATGGATTTTTGAGGAATCTCCTGGTGAGAGATGCTATCTCTTTCCTCTTGGGAGGCGGGAGAGATAACGTTTGAGAGGACAGATCCCACTGGAGACCCAGCCACTGAAACCGGGACTCCGGAGTCAGGCGGGACTTCTCTCTGTTCAGCTGAAAACCTATCGACTCCAGGAAATTGATGACTATGGACGTAGCCTTCTGACACTCCGGAACTGTTGGTGCCCAAATTATCCAATCGTCCAAATACGCTGCTAGGGATATCCCTCGAGACCGGAGTTGTTGCACTACCGTGTCCGCCAGCTTGGTGAATACCCTGGGCGCAATGTTCAGACCGAAGGGCATGACCCTGAAGGAGTAGGCTTGATTCCCGAGTCTGAAACCGAGGAACTGAGAGAAGTTCCGCGCAACGGGGACGTGATAATAAGCGTCTGAAAGATCGATAGAGGTGGTGACGGCTCCACGCGGAAGTAGAGTCCGTACCTGAGCTACCGTAAGCATGCGAAATTTGTCGCATTTTATGTAGAGATTTAGACGCGCGACAGATCCAGGATCACTCTTTGCTGATCGGAGTCTTTTTGGGAACAGTGAATAACCTGCCTTGAAACTTTAGGTGCCTTACTTTCTTTATTGCTCGTTTGTTGAGCAATTCTGTCACATAATCCTGTAGGATTGATGTGGGTGGCTGGTAAAATCTGGTTAGAGGAGGAGGGTTCTTGATCCAGCTCCACCCTAGTCCTTTGGACACAATGCTGTGTGCCCAAGGGCTGAAGGTCCATTGGTCCCTGAACCAATACAGGCGACCACCTACCTGGGTTCTCTCAGTGGGAGGGAGCGGGTTTATTCCCCCTACCACGTCCAGGCCTTCCCCTTGGGGTGGTGTTGGGCTTTCCTCTATGAGGGACTTTGCCTCTTCCTCCTCTTGCAACCCTATTAAGGCCGTGAAAGTATCCACGGCCCTCATATGTGGGGTTGTACGCTGGTGAAGCCACATAAGAGGGTGCAGCTGGTTGGACCAGCACATACTGTTGGGGGTGAGCCTTGGAGGTAGAAGGCTGGGCTACTGCTGAGACCGGGACGGCTTGGACTACCGCCTGATGGTGGGGCCTCTTATGCCTCCTGAAGCGTTTGCCTCCTCTCGTTTGGGGGCCGGCCGATTCTGGGGTCTTGCGCTTATAGGCAGAAATGCCCCAGCGAGAGCGCAGACTCTGATTGGCCCGTGTAGCCTCGGCCATAACGTTTGTGACCTCCTCTTCAGGGAAGAGGTTAGGTCCCCAGATCGAGCTTTTAACGAGCTTGTTGGGCTCGTGGCGGATAGTAGCATCGGCGAAGATGAACTTCCTGCATTCCAGTCTGGCCATGATAAACTCAGACAAGTCAGACTGGAAGCCCGCCAGCAAGGACTTAGCCAAAACTTGAAAGAATGGCTCGTCCGAGCAGGAGACGGCAGTAGCTTCTGTAAGGCAGACAGAGTTCAAGGACCGGGCTAACTTAGTCCGGGCATCAAACTCCGCCTTCAATAAAGATTCCGGCAGCTTGGGAGCTGCTCACTGAATTGCGTGGAAGCGCAGAAGGGGTCCAGCTTCCCGACAGTGAAAGTGGACGGGGCGTCCACCAGAACTCATTACTTCCTGGGAATACCAGGGAAGTAGGGTCTGTTTCTCTTAACTGTGGTAACGGATTACCATCAAAGCACGCTCGGGCCGTAGCCAGAGCGACTTTGTCCAAGCAAGGGGTGGGTAGGTCTTCTCCCAGGGCGAACATCGTAAAGTTGCCCTTGAAAGGAGTCAACTTCGTATTTTCTGCCTGCCACTCCGTCAGAGTGCGCAGGAGAGCCGACTGAGCTTGGTCCCTAGGGACGATGACAGTCTCCCTAGGAACCTTGTCTGACCGAATCCAAGCTTCCTCTGTGAGCCTCACGAAGCCTGGGTAAGGGGGCAAGAGATCGGGGGGGAAGAACTCCAATTCCTCCAACCGTCTCGTGCCAAGACCCTCAACTGTAAGCTTGCCATCATGTTGGATGGCCCGGAGTGCGAAGCGCCAAGGGTTACCGACATCGAACGGCGGGAGGTCCGCAGTGTCGGGGATAACATACTGTGGTTCGGCTGGGGGTGGGCGAGCCATTCCCGCCAGTATGTTATCATGACTGGCCAACTTCTCAGTTATTTTGTCAAATCTGGAATCTAGGTCCTCTGTAAACTTTTTATAAAGTTGATTGGCAAAGGCCTCTGCATCGAAAGCAGGCTGGCGAGGAGGGCTTGGTTTTGCAGCCCTCTTACTCGCGCCTTTGCTGGAGGAACCAGACTTGCTCCCGGAGGCTACAGGTCCTGAAACCTTAGCCTTCGACGGGGGGAAGGGCGATGCCTTCTTGGAAGTCGAGGACTTGTAGCCCTTCGCCTTCCATGAAGTCTTCAACTTCAACTTGGGGATAGCAGACGGAGCTCTATCACCCAAGGAGGAAGACTTCACGAAACCTGCAAATGAAGAGACAGATGAAACAGGGGAGTCAAACAGAGGGGGGCCCGCCCCAACAACCTCACTTACCTCACCACTTACCACCTGGTCCTGCTCTGTATTCATCGGTTCCAGGTTGAGATCCAAGGCGGCTACATCCTCCAAGACCTCAGCGTAGAGGATATCCACTTGGGGTGGCTGGGTCGCATCCCGGATTTGCTGGATGATAGGGGTGGCAAGATCTTCAGGCACTGCGGCCGCCACCCGTGCGCCGGGGTAGAGCAAGTCCCTCAACCTGGCGTCGAGGACGTAGGGCTTCCCTGACGGAACATTCCTGCCAAACCCAGCCACCCAGGCCCGGAGGGATTCCAAGGCAGACTTCTTGGAAGCTTCGTCCGCCTGTAAGAAAACCAACAATTAGCTAAGAACGAAAAAGCCAGACCGGGAACCTCATAAACAATATACAATATGAGGAGCATAAAACGGAAGAAAAAGACTGTCACTTACCGACTCATCCTGGACGGTTGCGCAGAGAGCGAAGCAAACCTCACAACCATCGGGGTGCCAAACAACCAGGTCGTCAAGTCGGACCGCACAACCAGCGTGGGTCCGGCATACTACGTGCCCGTAGGGTTGTTGAAGGGAGGCGGTACACCCCGGCTCCTCACAGCGAACAGTCTGTAAGTAGAAAAGTACATGAACCTCCCACCCTAAGCAATCTAAAGCTGGCAAGGCCGGGAAACTCAACTACAACCGGAATACTCCGGCGGAGAAGAACTCCCTTATCATAAACTGGGCCAATAAGCTCTAAATGCACAGAGTGGAAGGTAAAGGCTTTCAGACCCTGGAGGACTCCGGGGAATGAAGGAATGAGAAACCAGGAACTAACCATAAGGGCTGCCAGAAAAATAACGGCGGAGCCCCTGGTGTAGGACCGGACTCACGTATATAAAATAAATAAAGGAGGAGAGTACTCCTGTAGATAAACAGACTTATCTAAAATTAATTAAAAATAATAATAACAATAACAAGTGACGGTAAATACTCCGGAGACCGGAGGGATCCGCTCCCCTTACATAATGTAAAACCTTCCGCCCTTACTTCCCCGCCGGAGAAACAAGACGGGCAAAGTGCTCGTATGTTCATAACATAAGGCGGAGCAATTATATTTTACCCTATCTACGTAACCTGACGGGAGACGAGAGGTATGGGATAGTGACTCGAACACGTTCGAGTAAACAAACCACCAACCCCAACACAGCGAAGCTAGGGACGGTATGGGAGGAGCGAATCCCTCTACCAACAGGAGGAGCCCCTGAACTCGGAGAAAACGCCATCTAGCGTCACCCGCGCGAGTAGAGCAAGGCTGGGGGAGGGGTGGAGGGGGGGAGAGAAGTAGGCTACCAGGAAGGGAACAGGAGACAGGGAGAAACATATCACCCGCTCAACTGCATCCATCCCTCCAAGAAAAATGAAACTTGGGAGGGTAGCCTACTACTGGGAGCTACGCAACCCGAAGCCCGACTCCTTCTTAGGCGAAGCCTAATATGGACCTAACCTAGTATAGGCTAGGAAAAAGGGAGGAGTGCAGAAGGGAGGGGGAAGCAACAGGGAGAGAAATTTTGTGCCGAGAACCAACCGGGATTGAGAAGGGGGGGCAAGGAGGCGACTAGCCTAGAGGAAACACATCCAAAGAACTCGATTCCCCCAAATGGAGGAAGAGAACTAAGGGGCTCACTCTGCCCACCGAAAAACGACCCCGGAGGAAACAGCAACCAAAACTCCCTCAACCTGATCTCCACACCCAGGGCAAGGGGATGGAAGCAAACAAGCCTACTCCACAAAATAACCATCACACATAAAGAATTGGAACCAAAATGTGCTCAATAGGGAGCGTAGCCTACCTCGGGGAAGCGGTTAGATCTGAGGCTGCCGCCACCACACAGAGGTAAACCACAAAAATAAAACAAATAAAATAAATAAACTAAAATAAAAAGAGAGCACCATCTCCAAGCATAAAATAATTAGCCTACTTGAGACCAAAAATAAAAAGGAACCCAACCTGGGGGGGGGTACCTGGACGGGGCATCACCCTAACAAAGGCCGATAGGCCAATGAAATGTAATTTCGTAAACAAAAAAGGGGGGAGCCACCGCAAGGAACCACCAGGAAGGGAACCAAGGGGTCAAAATCTATCTATAACGACGAGGAGGCAACTCCAACCGAAAAGAACAGAAGGAGTCGCCTCGCGGTCGACATGGCTGGCGGGGGACGCCGTGGCGTCATAATAAGATCTCAATATTTATGAAAATACGAGACCATAACAGCCAAAAAATAGAACAAAACCCCACAAGAAGATGGTACTTAACTTAGAGATGGTAAAGCTGCTCGATGCCATCGTAGATGCAGAAAAAATCCAAATAAAGAGAGACGAGCACACAAAAGAAACGGATGCAGTCACGTGCTAGAAAATGGAATGAGGTAGGTGGCGCTGGTGTCGCCGTCCTGGCGGGTGTTGAGTGCAGGGGCTGTAACGGCTCACCGCTCTGTTCCG